>NW_026727798.1:0-27367 GCF_029784015.1 Lycium ferocissimum | reverse complement strand
TGATGCCTCCAAATTACCAGGGATGACTCGAGTGTCAGCGGGAGCCCTAAATTGAAGCTCGAGAGGATGTGGATTGAAGCCCAAGATCCTTAGAAAAGAACAAGTCTAGCGACCCAATTAGGACTTCTAGAAGCTACAGTGTGAAAATGAGGGGCTGGTCTAATGTGAACGAAGGAAGCTTCCTTTTTGTGTTTTCTAGGCTTATTAAAGGCTATTTTGACTTTCATAATGTATAGTGGCTTTCTAGGCTTCTAGGAGTATGCATTTTGTAGTCTTCATCACCTAGAAGACTACCTTTCATTTATTTCTTTTGACTAGTATATTTTAAGAACCTTATTTAAAGGTGCTTGTAAATCATTTGAGGGGAACCCATCTTGAAATATATGAATATTGAACTTTTCTCTCTAGTTGAGACTTGTGATTTGGTGGACTCAAATTGTACAACCTTGTTTTGATCATTCAATTTGCAAGAGATTGTTATTCTCTTGAGGATTGTTAGCATAAGATAGGTGCCTTTGATCCTTTTGGAAGGTAACTAGGACTAGTTCTTCTAGTTATTGTCCAATTGTTTATCAATTGTGTCTTCTTTCTATCTTCTCTTTATTTTCTTGCATCAATATTCCTAAGTCATAATTTACTACAAGAATATTTGTTTGCTATAAATGCATTTTCATTACTAAATTACATTGTGGGAGATGAAGATATATGCAAAAAGAAACACAACAGCAAAGTGGGATATTAATACACGTGACACTAGTCACTTAATGCCCCTCCTTCTAAGATTCCACGTGGATTGGTTGTTGCCACATACTTATTTTTCCACTAGCACAATAATTAACCACTTTAATCCTTATCTGTTAATACAATATTAATTCATCACTCTACCACTTATTCCAATATTTAACCAATTACCCACATAATTAATTTCTTGATCAATCCCTTAAATAGTGATCATTTTTATTTCATATACTCATTGTCATGATCATGTGACATAGCACTAGTCCATACCCCTTTTGGTACACACAAAATATTATTTCCAATCACTATCATTCCACTTTCGAGTCTTAAATAATGTCGGAACTTCATCCTTTATGCAAGGTGTTATATCCCGTATTTTATACAGTAGGATATTCAGGGTAGATTGCGGAAAGTTAAGGACAGGTTATATTTTTTCGGTTTTGTTAAGAATGCATAAGTTGCATATTCATCCTTTTATTGGTATGGAGAATTAAGGGTAAATTTGGAATAAGGAAAAATTGGAGGCTAAAAGTTGGGGAAAATAATTTCATGAAATGGCCAAAAGGCCAAGTGTCACACCCAATTTCCGCTAGGGTGTGATGGGCACCCGACCCTTATTTAGGGCCGAGGCGAACCCTCGGACTATCGTAACACTCGTATTCATCTCGGGCCCTCGACCAAATCATAAATACATAATACAAGTTTTCAAAAAAGAACAAGCATACTTTATATCTTTCTTAAATTACACATAACCCGTAACCGTACAAAATCTATAAAACTACATATACACTACGACTGCCTAGGTGAGCTACTCACAACGCCTTACACACCTCGACCTCATGCCGCAAAGTCTCTAATATGACTCGGATCGTCACACTAAACGTACTCGACTCGGCAAAGACCGAGCAAGTGGAGCTCGCCAATCCGCCGGAACATCTTCTCTCGCAATAGGCGTAGCTCACACAGGTGTACGCGCGGCACGAAAACGACCCCCGAAGAAAGGGGGTCGGTACGGAATATATCGAGTATGTAAAGCATGAAATGCGGAAAACGAGATCATAAGCGAGAAAGGGGTACGGAAGTGAACATAATGACCGGGTGTCGTGGTACTGCGTGAAAAATACAAATCATACATCCATATAGAAAGCCGGATCATACCATAGTTGGGCGACATTAACCGATGCCAAAAGATTATAGTCCGGTTTGTCAAAATCACTTTTCATATGCGTACAAACATATCCGGCCCTCTCGCGAGGGACTCGGTAGACAAGATCATCATATGCACGTCAATTATCGAAAAATCATATGTGAGTTTCGGAAAACATGTGTAATAATCCAAATATCAAAATACTTACGAGCAGAAAGTGCAAATCATACGCATAGTTTAGAACGGTGGTCGCCGCCGTCATTGGCGCCACACCACATCATACTCCGGTTTTCGGATCTCCGTATCCCAGTCACACAAATCACGTAACTACGATGCCGACCAAAAGGGGACTCGGCGTCTGGGACGCATCATAACACCATTATCCACGGTTCCCCTGCCAAAAGGGGCTCGGCGGCCGGACACATCATACTCCGGAATTATAGCATAATGCGCACGATAACAGCCGGCCGGGACTCGGTGAAAGAAGTGACCATAGTGCACGAAAAGGTAGTCGTGAGAAACCATATGCAATCTTTAAAACATTTTCCAAAAATGTAATGAAAAATCAAACAAATTATCATTTAAGGATCAAGACTTAATCATGTCAAATGTCTTTCGGACGACCTTCGGAGACGTATCAAATATCTTAAGCATATCACGGAATCGTAGGAACATATGTATTAAAATCATATTCATAACTCGTCGAATAAGTAGGAAGTCCACATGCGGAAATCGGAATGAAATAGTATTAATTTTTTTCTCAAAAATCATTAGGAATAGTATAAAGAGCCGCGGGCCCCACGGACGGTGCCGACCCCCCGTCCGAGCCCGACTACGAGAGGGTAGGGAAAGTTATGTCTTATGAGTTTACCTATTATGTTTTGGGGCGTTCCGAGTCGTATGCAAAAGTTATGGACGTTTGAAGTTCGGAACCTTTTGTAGCGAAATTCTTTATAAGGCTTCTAAAATCTAATCCTTTAGAATCATAAGAATCTTAGTTTAACTAAATGACTTGCGAATATCAAGAAATGAATAAACTCATATGGTTGCTCGGATCACGGAATGGAATTGCCTCGGGAACATATCATAGCCTATTCATACTAAGACATGCCAAAGAAAGAAAGGTGAGCTTTACATACCTTGGCCGCCCTTTTACCAATCCAAACCCTACCGACTCGCGATCTACAAAAGATGTCATAAGGTGTCCGACATTAACCACCAAAGCATTGAAGAACTCAATTCCAAGCCATTACTCTTTCGCGGAAATTTCGGCGGCACCTCCCCTATAAATCCATCAACCCTGTGAATTTAACTCGACAATATCAACAACCAAACCCAAATAACATAACAACAATATCGATAGGCAATTCAAGATGTCCAAACCAACATCCAATCTTACCCGAGACCTTCCAACTCAATGAAAACAATAACGACATATTTCTTTCTTTCAAATTCATAAACTACGTCGACAACCTCATATGTTAACAACATCAATTCCATACATTCAAGAAAACATATTGAAATCACATTAAGCCTCAAATCAGCCCCTCCGTCCTACAACGTACCCAAAATCTTCCAAGTTCGACAAGGACAACGACGACACATTTCTACCTTCTAAATTCATGAACTACATCCACAACTCACTTGTTAACATAGCCATTGGCATAAATGTAAGATCTACATAGGAATCACATCAACTTCCAATTCGCCCACAACCATTATAACTTCATTTGGATCATCAAACCTTTATTTTTATCACGTAATCCACAACAAACAACAACCAAAATACTACATTAAATTAGTTCGCCAAGCTCCACAAACAGCCTACACGGCCAACTCCAACATACACAACCTCATAAATTTTATTCATTTTCTACACATTACAACTACCTCAAAACATGCTAAATACAAGTAATTCATTACTTCTACACAACAACACATTCACGCGGCCACAACATACTACACACGGCCACAACTTCATCTTCCATATTCCATGATTTTTATTCATTTCCATGCATCTCATTCATCTCACAACATACTCAAATTACTCGTAAAGCATGAAAGAATAACATGAGACCATACCTTTCCTTGACTTTCCATTCGGCTATGACTTGCTAACACCAACGGATGATTTTCTTGTTCCAACAACCCTTCCGCGTCGACGAGGACCCTTCTAATTAATGGAAAGGCACGAAAAACAAATTTTCCTTCAAAATCCATGGAGGTTTCGACGGCCTTGTTGGCGGGTGCTCCTTCTTGTTTTCTCTCTATCTCTCTTGAATTCTCTAAGGAGGCAAATAATGAATTATGCCTACTTTGTCATCACCCACACACATATATATATATAATAACATGGCACATGACCTTGCACATGGACAAGCACATGGCCGGTCATGTGCGATTATTTCTTCTTTTTTTTTTTTGAATTTTTCTTTCCCTCCAAATCTTCTCCAAGTTTCATGAAATTTCCAAAAGATGATCATAATAAAAATGACTTAACAAGTCATCCATCTCCACAAATATTAATCTTCCATGTAGCCATAATCCCACACTACATGTGGCCTTATCATTTTCATGAACTACTAATCTCCAAATTTCCACTCTTAACCCCAAATTTTGTTAATATTTCCATTCCACAAATCATGAGGCACTTATGTCTTATAACAAAGTCGGAAAATAACCTCGTCCCTAATTTGTCGCAAACAACTTAACAATATTCCGACGTGCGAAATGCGAGATATAACATTCTTCCCCCCTTTTGAACATTCGTCCTCGAATGTTCACTTAGTCATGCGGAGTATCGTAAGCACCTTGGGAGTTCCTTCTTATAGCTATTCTTTGTCACCATACCATCTCTTAAGCCATCCAATACCATTCTCATCATATTCTTGCATTTCTCTTACCCGCTTCCCCCTTTTGGGAGTATATCCGATACCATTATCCATTCATGCCTGTTTCTCTTTCTACACACGAGAATTCTTATGCTATCTTTGTGTCGTTCAGAACCCACTACTCTTACATAGTCTTTTTTTCATTTCCAAAACGTATTTTGTTTATTCACATTCTATCCGCATCATCCCAGTCATTTCCTAACATTCACTCTGCCTTGTTTCTTGTCTTTCTATAACCTAGTCTCTCACAATCCTGCCGCTCCTCATACCCTAATCTCTCTTAGACTACTCCGATTTCTTATTCGCTCCTTATGTCTGAATTTGTAGAATTTTCAAAAAAACTTCCCAGGGGGGTCACCCATCTTGGATTTGCTCTCACGTCAGCACGCTTAACTTTGAAACTTTGATAGAATACGACGCTTTAACGCTTTCCTGACCGCGTCTTTCTCACCGCAGGACCTTCTACACATAATATTGAGTACGTCGGAATTTTATCATATTCCCAAAACGTCCTCACGACACATCCGGGCAGTCGTCTTATTAACACCTTCCCATTCGTCACAATTCTTTTTCCTCCGTACCCTCGTCTTAATTATACCACTTTATCCAAACCTACCAATCTTTTCCACATCATCACCTAATAACACAAGTTCCTCCGAATTTCTCATTACCATACTTCCACCGACATTTTATTTGTTATTTCACCGCTCATTCCACCGTCAACTTATTCCTAGAGGGCAGCCGAGGAAAAATTTCGGCAGAGTTTCCTCTATATCTCCTACTATCCCAAAACCTGCACGCAGGAAATACCAACAGTGCCTCACAGGGCCATCACCATATATACATATCACATCATATTGTATCATATCATAGCCACACAGGGCTCTCAATATTCACAAAAGTCCAAAAATATTAATTTGCCTCATATGCTCAGCACGACTACACATATCACTTTTTTTCTTGCTTACCTTCCCTTTCAGTTTTCAACTTTGTCTTTCACTCGTATGCCAATACCTTACTTGGCATATATCTTTCGTATCTTCACTTACCTGCGTGCTTTGGAACCTTCCATACCACTGGTCACTTCCACCTGTCAACATCAGTCCTTTGCCGAAATCAAAGGTCAATGTCGGGAATTTCCTATAACTTAGCTCTACAGCACGATCTAAGATGCCAAAGAAGAGTAACCATCCTAGATGCCCCGTAGCCTCCTGTTTATAAATGTGGCGCTTCGCACACCATAAACGGGACTCTACGACACGACTTTGCGGACACCCCTGAGGACGGACCCTCGCTTCGATACCACTTTGTCACACCCCAATTTCCGCTAGGGTGTGATGGGCACCCGACCCTTATTTGGGGCCGAGCGGAACCCTCGGACTATCGTAACACTCGTATTCATACCGGGCCTCCGACCAAATCATAAATACATAATACAAGTTTTCAAAAGAACAAGCATACTTTATATCTTTCTTAAATTACACATAACCCGTAACCGTACAAAATCTATAAAACTACATATAACAATACTACGGCTTATGGGAGCCACGCTCACAACGGACGCACACACACACACGACCTGTCCGCAAAGTCTCTAATATGACTCGGATGTCATAACACAAAAGCAGAGCTCGACTCGGCGGCACTCGGAGCAAGTGGAGCTCGCCAATCCGCCGGAACATCTTCGCTGTGGGCGTAGCTCACTCCGGGTGTACCGCGCGGCATGAAACGCAACCCCGAAGGCGGTCGGTGCGAATATGTCTTGAGTATGTAAAGCATGAAATGCGGAAAACGAGATCATAAGCGAGAAAGGGGTACAGGAAGTGAACATAATGACCAGAGTGTCAGGGTGCCTGCGTGAAAAATACAAATCATACATCTATATAGAAAGCGGATCATACCATAGTGGCTGACATTAACCGATGCCAACAGATACAACAGAACCCATTGTCAAAATCACTTTTCATATGCGTACAAACATATCCCGGCCCTCTCGCGAGGGACTCGGTAGATAAGATCATCATATGCACGTCAATTATCAGAAAATCATATGTGAGTTTCAGAAAACATGTGTAATAATCCAAATATCAAAATACTTACAGAGTAGAGTGCAAATCATGCATAGTTTCTTAGAACGGTGGATCGCCCGCCCGTGGGTGGCGCCACGCCATCATACTCCGAAGTTTTCGGATCTCCGTATCCCCGTCACACAAATATAACTACGGTACCCGGCCAAAGGGGACTCGGCGTGCGGACGCATCATAACACCATTATCCACGATTCCCGGCCAAAAGGGGCTCGGCGAACCGGACACGTCATACTCGAATTATAGCATAATGCGCACGATAACAACCGGCCCCGGGACTCGGTGAAAGAAGTGACCATAGTGCATGAGCAGAGTCGTGAGAAACCATATGCAATCTTTAAAACATTTTCCAAAAATGTAACGAAAAATCATAACAAATTATCATTTAAGGATCAAGACTTAATCATGTCAAATGTCTTTCGGACGACCTTCGAGACGTATCAAATATCTTAAGCATATCACGGAATCGTAGGAACTATATGTATTAAAATCATATTCATAACTCGTCGAATAAGTAGGAAGTCCACATGCGGAAATCGGAATGAAATAGTATTAATTTTTTTCTCAAAAATCATTAGGAATAGTATAAAAGAGCCGCGGGCCCCACGGACGGGTGCCGGCCCCCATCCGAGCCCGGCTACGAGAGGTAGGGGAAAGATATGTCTTATGAGTTTACCTATTATGTTTTGGGGCGTTCCGAGGTCGTATGCAAAAGTTATGGACGTTCGAAGTTCGGAACCTTTTGTAGCGAAATTCTTTATAAGGCTTCTAAAATCTAATCCTTTAGAATCATAAGAATCTTAGTTTAACTAAATGACTTGCGAATATCAAGAAATGAATAAACTCATATGGTTGCTCGGATCACAGGAATGGAATTGCCTCGGGGAACATATCATAGCCTATTCATACTAAGACATGCCAAAGAAAGAAAGGTGAGCTTTACATACCTTGGCCGCCCTTTACCAATCCAAACCTGCGTCTCGGCTTCTCGCGATCTACAATAATGTCATAAGGTGTCCGACATTAACCATAAGCATTGAAGATTCCCAATTCCAAGCCATTACTCTTTCTGCGGAAATTTCGGCAAAGACCTCCCCTATAAATCCGTCAACCCCGAGAATTTAACTCGGCCAATATCAACAACAACCAAACCAAATAACATAACAACAATATCGATAGGAAATTCAAGATGTCCAAACCAACATCCAATCTTACCCGAGACCTTCCAACTCAATGAAAACAATAACGACATATTTCTTTCTTTCAAATTCATAGACTACGTCGACAACCTCATATGTTAACAACATCAATTCCATACATTCAAGAAAACATATTGAAATCACATTAAGCCTCAAATCAGCCCCTCCGTCCTACAACGCTACCCGAAATCTTCCAAGTTCGACAAGGACAACGACGACACATTTCTACCTTTCTAAATTCATGAACTACATCCACAACTCACTTGTTAACATAGCCATTGGCATAAATGTAAGATCTACATAGGAATCACATCAACTTCCAAGTTCAGCCCACAACCATTATAACTTCAATTTGGATCATCAAACCTTTATTTTTATCACATAATCCACAACAAACAACAAACCAAAATACTACATTAAATTAGTTCGCCAAGCTCCACCGAAAACAGCCCTTACACGGCCAACTCCAACATACACAACCTCATAAATTTTATTCATTTTCTACACATTACAACTACACTCAAAACATGCTAAATACAAGTAATTCATTACTTCTACACAACAACACATTCACACGCCACAACATACTACACACGGCCACAACTTCATCTTCCATATTCCATGATTTCCATTCATTTCCATGTATCTCATTCATCTCACAACATACTCAAATTACTCATGAAACATGAAAGAATAACATGAGACCATGCCTTTTCCCTTCAACTTTCCATTCGGCTAGGACTTGCTACAACACCAACGGATGATTTTCTTATTCCAACAACCCTTCCACGTCGACGAGGACCTTCTTAATTAATGGAAAGGCATGAAAAAACAAATTTTTCCTTGGCAAACCCATGGAGACCTGCTCGGCTTGCCCTTGTTGGCCTGGGCCGCTCCTTCTTGTTTTCTCTATCTCTCTTCAATTCTCTAGAGGCAAATAATGAATTATGCCTACTTTGTCATCACCCACACACGTATATATATTAATAACATGGCACATGACCTTGCACGTGACAAGCACATGGCCGGTCATGTGCACTTATTTCTTCTTTTTTTTTTTTTGAATTTTCTTTTTCTCCAAATCTTCTCCAAGTTTCATGAAATTTCCAAAAGATGATCATAATAAAAATGACTTAACAAGTCATCCATCTCCACAAATATTAATCTTCCGTAGCCATGGCCCACACTCATACGTGGCCTTATCATTTCAGCGAACTACTAATCTCCAAATTTCCACTCTTAACCCCAAATTTTGTTAATATTTCCATTCCATCAAATCATGAAGCACTTATGTCTTATAACAAAATCGGAAAATAACCTCGTCCCTAATTGGTCGCAAACAACTTAACAATATTCCGACGTGCGAAATGCCCACGAAGATGCATACGTGGTCATCTCATATTCAAGGGAGATATATATATATATATAGACAAAGATGACAAGGTAAGACAAATTATTCATCTTTTATTACTTAAGAAAAGTCTAGAAAATTGGAGAAAATAGGGGAGCATGACCGGCCGTGTGCTAATTATATATATATATATATATATATATATATATATATATATATATATATATATATATAAGTGATGTTAACATAAACTGCACAACCATCATTTTGAACTTGGGAAATTCAATAAAGATGGAGAAGAAGAGAGACTCTCTGACCAAGGGTGGCGAGAGTGTTGCTCCCTAATTTTGGCCTAGAAAATTTACTTCCTCCTAGCCTTTCTACCGGTTGGAGGGTCCTCGTTAACGTGGAGTAGTCGTTGGAGCGAGCGAAGCGTTCATTCTTGCGAAATATGTCCTAGCCGAGAAGAGGGATTGAAGGAAAAAGGTAAGGTTCAATCTTTTCTTGCATGAGTTATGGACGTTTTGAGCATATTGTAATGTGAAGAAATGAATGAAATTCATGAAGTTGAGGGTGATGGTGTGGTGGCCGAATAGGGGCTGCCTTGGTGTAGATGGAATGAATTAAATTTACTTGATATCTTGGTTATTGTTGTTGTGAATTCCATGATGTAAAATGAAGATTTAATGATCTAAGTTTAGCTATAATCGCGTGGGCTGATTTAGAAGATAATGTGATTTCAGTATAGCTTCTTGAATTTATGGAAATAATGTTGTAAACGTGTGGATTGTTAATGTAGTTTATGAATTCGGAAGAAAGAAATGTGTTGTCGTTGTTCTTATGGAATTTAGAAGGTTTCGGGTGGTAATGCATGTTGGCCGGGCTGTTTGAATATTGTATGAATTGCTTGGAATGATCTTAAATCTTGTTTGAATGGTTGCGGATTAGTAATTGAATATGTGAGCAGTGGTATTGGCTTGATCGCATGTAGTTTATTTGAATATAAGTGCAATATTGTCGAATTGTGTAGAAAGGAATTATTGACGTTAGAATGCGTTTTGAATCACTTATAGATGTTGTTAGTATGGTTGTTGGTATGGTTGTTGTTGATTGGCCGAGTTGAACTCTCGGGGTTGTTGGATTTATAGGGGAGATGCTGCCAAAATTTCTGTAGACAGAGTGTTAATTTGGAATTGGATTCTTAAGTGCTTATGGCTAATGGGTGATACCTAATGACAACATTGTAGATCGTGAGAAGTCGAGACTCAAGTTTGGGTTAGCATAGGAAGCAAACGAGGTATGTAAAGCTCAACCTTTCTTTCTTTGGCATGTCTTAGTTAAAAGTAAGTTATGACACGAGTATCGAGGTAACTCTATTCTTGCAATCCGAGCATGTCTATGATTCTTATTTGTTTCTTGATATTCGTGTTCTTAATGTAGTCGAATTATGGTTCTTATGTTTTTGTATGACTAAGTTTCAAAAGTTGCATAAAAGTTTTGTTTTCAAAAGAGTTTTGTTCATAAATGATTCCGTAACTACGAATGACCGTAACTTTCACAGAAGGGCTCGGATTGCTTCGATATGTTCGTAGAAAGTCCTAAAGTGAATAAGGTCCGTAACTTTACGAGGCGACTCGGATTGGTTTGACGTATGATTATGATCCTATGGTTCTTCTATATGTGTACGATATTTGATATGTTTACGTATGGCGTCGTAAGGTATTTGATAAAATAATTGATATAACTATTGTCCCGATTTTCAAATGACGATCCGTTTAGATTACTTCATTGAGTCTCGAAAATGATTTATGTGCATATGGTTTCTCACTACTACGCTCGTGCCGGCCGATATGTCTTTCACCGCGCGTCCCTTGGCCTGGGCATGTATTCGTGCAATTCAGCTGCATTGTTCACCGCGTCCTCACTAGAGGGCCGGGAGCACGTTATATATATATATATATATATATATATATATATATATATATATATATATGATGATGATGATGATGATATGATGATATGGGGAGGTGGCAGGGATGACATATGATGATTCCCTTTACCGCGTCCCTCACCGTAGGGCCGGGAGCACGTTACATGTATACGCATATGATGATTTTAATTACCGCGTCCCTCATGGGGGCGGGGGCACGTTATATGTGCATATGATGATGTTATGATATCGACATGCATGATTTATGTTTTAAAGGCAAGTTTTATGATTTTCTTTACTCTTTACTTCAGTATGATCCCGCTTACTATATTTCATGCTTTACATACTCAGTACATATTCCGTACTGACCCCCTTTCTTCGGGGGCTGCGTTTCATGCCGCGCAGGTACACCCAGATGAGCTGAAGATATTAGTAGATGATGTTCCAGCGGGATTGGCGAACTCCATTTTCTCCGGAGTGCTGCCGAGTCAGCGTATTGTGTTATGGTATCATGTTCCATGTTAGAGACTTTGCAGACAGTGTCGTGTATATAGTATGTCAGTTTGTAAGCGGCTCCATAAGCCGATGTATTGTTACGCATTATTTTACAGATTTTATATGATTATAGACTTCATTTGATTTGAAAAAGTATGAAAAGCATATTTGATTTCCGAAAACCTTTCATGATTGTATTTATGTTATGATTTAAGGGCCCAGTATGATTTGAGTATCACGAGAGTCATAGGGTTCGCTCGACCCTAGGTAAGGGTGGGTGCCCATCACACCTACCGGATTAAGGGTGTGACAAATTGAGCTGTCGGCTTGATTCGTCCTAGGGGTTGTCTGCAAAGTCGTGTCAGAGTAGTCACGTTTATGGTGTGAAGCCAACCACATTTATAAACGGGAGGTTACGGGGCATCTAGGGTGGTTACTCTTCTTTAGGTTCTTAGATCGTGCCATAGAGCCAAGTCATAGGAAATGAGATATCTTATGCTAACCTTTGGTTTCGGCAGGAAAATGACGTCGACGAGAAAGTGATTAGCGGTATTGGAAGTTACGAAGCATTCTGCGGGTAAGCAAAGGTACGAAAGATATATGTCGAGTATAGTATTGACGTACGGCGAAGTGCAAAATTGAGAACTAAAAGGGAAAGTGTCACGACCCCGCCACCGTAGGCAGCGACTGAGTACCCGAAACTGCACCAACACACATATACCTCGTAATCTCAACACGGTCTAGGCGTACACAAATATCAAATGTAACATCACACTATTGCAAACACAAATACGAAATATCGAAGACCTATGGCCGTGTTTCAAATCCATTTTATTACCCCGGAAAAAATTTTGACGAGTTTCCTTTGTTTTTCGATTATCCAAAAATAACCTGTACGCGTAAAATACCAACAAAGGCCACAGGGACGACGAACAACATATACATACATATACGGGCGGCCGGCCGGCTATGGCGGGGTGAAACCGCCCAACACACGTATCATACAAGTCTAACCAAACCGGCGGGCACAACCCACACACGTTTATCCACGGGCCTCACTTAAACGTATTAGAATCATATAACGGACGGGGACCGCCGTACCCCCGAATATAGACAAATATGTACAACGGATAAGTATATACCAAAATACGGGCTCTAGAAAATAAAGGAGCACTTGGCAGCGGGTGACCTAAGCGGCGGATCACCAAGTGGTGCGTACGGCCTGCGGGTATAAACGCGGAAACGAAAGAAAGGGGTCGATGCACGGAATAATAATAAGTATGCAAAAGCTGTGGAACATAAATAACATAGTCATAACCGAAATAAGGAGTGCGGAAAATGAGCATAAAAATCCGGGATACTAAAGTACTTGCATTCAAGTACAAATCATTCATAGAGAAATTTTGGGCATGAGGCAAATAAAATAAACGGAATATACAAATGCTTAGCTTTCTTTTGTACAACGCTTCTAGCTCGTGTATGTAGAAAATAGGACAATTTATATGAGGCATTAAACGGCGGTCATAATCCCGTCACGTAATCATATCCTGCCTCATATCATATCACACACTTGCCCTTCTCCGGCCAAGAATACCACACATACACAGCTACACGGATACGTACCGCGGCCAGAGTATCCTAAAATGTCAATATCGCACGTACTGGCGGTCAAGTATCCCGGTCAATATCATACATCATGATCAAGTATCCGGCGGTAACATTGCACGTACCGGCCGGGACTCGGCGAAAGAGGTAGTAACGAAATACAAGCGAGAATCGTAAGTAGCCATACGTATATAATTTCTTTTATTACAAACTCAACAGAACAACCAAAACAAACCATTCTTTTAAAAGCAAGTCAATAGTCAAATCAGTTTCTTTTGTGTCAAAATGTATTATCAAACGCAATAAAGTCGTTAAAATAACCATTTTATAGTAATCGGGGCGATGGTCAAAAGTTCTCTTTCCAAAATCACACAAATATACCAAACAGAGCGACATAGGGAGATCTCGGAATGCGTGGGCCCCACCTCGGTCAAATTGAGGCGGCGTACCCCAAACTATGATCGTTAGGTCTTGCGAGGTCATATATAGGATTCTAGGCCTTCCCGATATCATTTGGGCAAACTACGGATGTTTAAGCACTTATTTCAGCAAAGCAAGACATTTTTCAATTCGGTTCTATGCGAGAGGAAAAAGGGGTAAATTTGGACGTAGATTCCAAGAGAAAGTAAAGTCCGAGATCAATTCAAATCTATTACATCTAGGACATGCCAAGAGAGGAAGAGTGGAGCTTTGTACATTATTCGCTCCTTAAGCTTGTCAAAACTCGATTCCGTTTCCTCCCAATGCTGCTGATTGGTCACGTTTGCAATTGTCGTTTATAAGCTTTAAGGCTAAAATTTGGAAGTAGTGCTTGTTTATGAAAATTCGAGCCGTACTTCCCTATACATATAACATCCACGAGTCATCTCGGCAAAATATCAACAACAACAACCCAACAACATCAACAATCATCACAAATCGTATTATGGCACAAGTAGTCTCCTTTCCACATAGTTTAATAATTTCCATCCAAACTTCACATTATCAAGCTAGCATCAACATTTTCCATATTCATTAACTAACTTAATATTATTCGAATACATTCCGATAACGTTCCAAACACTATTCACAAATTCAAGCATTCATGATTTCCATATTATCCAAAAGCTTCTACAAATGCAACAATGACTTCCCAAATCACATTGTTTTCCTTCTAAGCTCTACCCAACAACCATAACTAACATTTAGGACTTTAATTCCATACTTATATAAAAATCATATAAATTCACATAATTTCTCATAATCACATACAAGCAATTCCAATGCCAATTCAAGTCATTAAACCTTTATTTGCATCGCGAAGATCCTGGCAATACACGACTAACAAACTAATGGAACTTGAATTCATTCCTCCTCCAAACCAACATGGCTCACGGTAACATGCTATTCACGCACACACACGCATGCACACACACACCACAGCTTCCATAATTCCCGTCTACTTTTAATCGTTATAACGTAAACTTATCTAACACAAAAATGGAATTCTTACATTTTCTTCAATTTCAATTTTGTAGCAAACGTCGCTCTTTCGCTAAACCAATTATATCCGTCGGAGAGCGTCCTAAACTTGACAAGAATTCAACTTCAACAAGAATAAGATTTTGGATCAAAGTAGAAGGCTTGGAAATTTTTCTCTTTTTTTTTTCTCCTCTTTCTCTTTGGCGTGGCCTTTTCTCTTAACTTTTTTTTCTCTCAATTTCTCTTGAAGTTTCTACAATTAATGGCCCTTTTTCCTTATTTAACACATGACATATAATTTTCCTTGGGCTTGGGCCATTTTTTTCCAACCATGGCCGGCCACCCCCTTGTTTTGGGCCTTCTTCTTTTCCTTTTTTTTTGAGCCCAATTAACTTCAAATCTCGTTTTGCAATTCCCGAAACTAATTTCCGAAATTCCAATTTTTGCCCTTGGCCTTCTCCGATATTCTCGTGTCAATACTGTCCATAGGTAACAACATACACATCACGACCCAGGAGTCGTGACGGGTGCACGGTAGTACCCTCACAGGGCACCTCAACATCCTGTATTCTAATCGTCTTTCTTGATGGGCCATATGGACGATACAATCATATCTTACTCAATATAATCATTAATAACATACTCGTGAATGAGTGTCGGTGGGATTTTTCCAAAAGATTATACAACCATAAGGCGCAGACTACAAACATTTACCGTACACGTACGTCTACGAGCCTCTAAATAAGATACATATGTTCACAAGTCGGGGCCGGATTCACAGTGCCCAAACATGTACACAAAAGTAGTACCCGATGAACCGGGAAGCTCCGGAACAATCGGAGCGCCCAATATCTTCCGCGGGGCCTCTGGTGATCCGTCGTCTGCGTCCACTGCGGGCATGAACGCAGCGTCCGCAGAAGGGACGTCGATACGAGCAATGTCCCGAGTATGTAAGGCATGAGTAACAGCATAGGGAAGAATACATAGCATGAATTGTAACAAACGAAAACATAGGACTCATCATATCATGGGATAAAGGAACGCTTTGTGCATGCCAGTGCCTTTTAGGCGGGTATCATGCATGCTTAGTCGCGTGAACGTGCAGCCCGATCCATATATATAATATAATATTGTATTGCTGCGGAACGTGCAGCCCGATCCATAGAATACATTAGCGGAACGTGTGTACCGATCCACATATATAATATAATAGTCATAGGAACGTACGGCCCAATCCATATATAATATATCCGTGTTCGGGCATCCGTACTCCCGCGTTCGGGGCATCCCGCGTCCGACGGTATCATGTCATATCATACCGGCCCATCGTGGTTACGCGTGTATAACGCTCTGCCCTTTTCCATATTCCCATATACATTACATATACATATATACATATATCATATTCGTATATCATAGTCATATCATATTCATATATCATAGATCATATCTCATATTCATATATATCATAGTCGTATCGTATCCTTTCAAAAGTTGTCGGAGGTACATAAAGGGGGTCGCGGGACCCACGAGGGCGTCGACCGGCCGGCCCGCCTATGGAAAACATAGTCGTCATATATCATGGAATCATTTTTGATCTTATCGAGGCGATCCGGTTTCATGCTATGAAAGTTACGGACTTTGGTAGTTTCGGGGTTGTTTAAGAATAAACTCTTTTGAAAACAAAGTCTTTTTATACAATTTTTTTTTAAAACTAGGTTATGCAAATGACATAAGGACTAGATTTGACCACATATAAAAAAATGCAAATATCAAGAAGCCAATGAGAATCATATACGATGCTCGGATCCCGAATAGAGTTGCCTCGAAGTTTATGTCATTACTTGTTTCAACTAAGACATGCCAAAGAAAGAAGGGGTAAGCCTTAACATACACAGTCGACTCTCCAATTGGCTACGCCTATCCGCCCGAGCTCACAAATCTACATTCGAGAATTCACGCTAATGTTAGTCTCCGTATTACACACTTACTTCAAGTTTCATCTTAAACTATTCTATATTAATCGAAAATCGGCGGCAAGATCTCCCCCGTTTAGGTGCCTAGCCGAATTCTCAATTCATCAACCAACAACAACAACAACAATACCAATATCAATAATATCATTTCCATATCAAAATATTCCATAAAACAGCCCACACGCTGTTTTCCAATTTCCATAACTAGTCAATTCATTATTCAACAATTTAATTGTTTTGCCGAATTCATAACTACACCAACAATCCGCATGCTAACGATTATCATTATTATGAACACAAAGGCCTATATATTAACATCGTATTACTCTCAAAACAGTCCACAACAATTGCCACATCAACATGAGTCATCAAACATTCATTTTTATCATAGAATCTACAACAAACAACATTTCAAACATACTAAATAAAGTGGTCCCTCGTCCTTCACGAATACTACATGTACCACATTCAACCTCTGACAATCACAAATTCAATTTAAACTAACATTCAATACCTTCATTTTCCATCACATAGAATTCACAACAATTGACAGAAACATGTTAATTGGAATTGATTCATCACCTCTAACATCACACACCTATTGACCAAACATACATAATCCATTTCTCATGAATTCCATTCATTTCCATATACTATAACATGCTCAACAGAATCCATAGAACATGTAAGGGAGGATTAAATCTTACCTTTTCCACTTGATTCTTCTCCCTAACTAGAGTTTGTTTTGGAACACAACCAGGCGGTTTTCTTGTTCTAACAACCACTCTATGTTGTTCTCCACCTTCCAATTAGTAGAGAAAATAGGAGAAAATAATTTTTAGAGATCAAATCTTGGACTCTCAATTTTCTATGTTCTTGGCGGAATGGCCTTGTTGTTTTCTCTCAAAATTTTCTTGAAATTTCTAGAGCAAATGGAAGTGATGAAGTGTTGTC
Organism: Lycium ferocissimum; assembly: GCF_029784015.1. NCBI lineage: Eukaryota > Viridiplantae > Streptophyta > Magnoliopsida > Solanales > Solanaceae > Lycium > Lycium ferocissimum. The sequence continues at coordinate 9,534 of NW_026727798.1, read as the reverse complement.
TTCCCTTGACCATCACACATATATATATATATATATATATACATAAGTGGGCATGACGGCCATGTGCCCTTTTTATCTTTTTTTTTTCTTTTCTTTTCTCGAGTTTCTAGAATTTCCTTAAGTCATAAAGATGACTGATTTGATTTCTTACTTGCCTAGTCATCTTGTCCACATGTACACTTAGTCCTTGAAATATAATAGTTTCCGAATTCCAAGTTTGCCCTTAATATTCCATGCCAATAATATTTATAAAGCGACTTGCACTTTCAAATCAAAACCGGAAATGGCCTTGTCCTTAGTTTTTCTTCCATAACCTATTACACGAACTCTTGTATTGCCAAATGAGCTTGTATCCTTTCGACAATACTCCGTGTCTCATAGTTAACTAGCTAACTCTAGTAAATCTCAATGCACCGAAACTTGGGGTGTAATAATCCCCTCCCCTTAGGAACATTCTGGTCTCGAATGTTAGTCTCTCAGGGACTTAAGAACATACCAGAGCTTTTCTTATACCCCACTCACTATCATCTCAGTCATAATCACCCAAAATTTGATCAAAGAATCATTTTGATAGTATTACATACCCGAGGGTACCGAGAGTCTCGGCGTACATCTTCTCGAGGTCAAAACAACGGATACCGTGACTTCATTTCTTTATCGGCTTCCCAAGTCATTTCTTCTCTCGTTATTATTCCTCCACAAAACTTTGACCGAAGCTACGTCCTGGTCCTGGAACTGGATTTGCTTATCCAAGATAGCAACCGTACTTCTTCATAAGACAATTTTTCGTGACTTGTACATCATCCATTGCGAACAATCCTTTAGGGATCTCCAACACACTCTGTTAAAGTACGGATACGTGAAATACCGTGGACCGATTCTAATTCTCGAGGGTAAATCCAACTCATATGCTACTGGCCCACTTTGCGCACAATCTTGTAAGGCCCAATATAACGAGGATCGAGCTTTCCTTCTTACCAAATCTCATCACCCCTTTCATTGGTGATACTTTCAAGAACACCCAATCATTGACTTCGAATTCCAAGTTTCATCGACGGTTGTCCGTGACATGATTTTTGACCCACTCGAGCCGTTAGTAGCCGTTTGAATAAGCTTGACCTTTTCTACCGCTTGTTGAATCGTATCCGCCTACTAACTACGTGCCTCTCCTACCTCGAACCATCCAATAGGCGATCTACATTTCCTCCCGTACAAAGCTTCATACGGGGCCATTTCAATACTAGAGTGATAGCTATTGTTGTACGCAAATTCAATAAGTGGTGTGTGATCGTCCCAATTGCCTCCAAAATCTAGCACGCATGCCCTTAGCATATCTTCCAGGGTTTGAATAGGCGCTCCGCCATCGTTCTGGCTTGCGGACGGAATGCCGTACCGAGTTTCACCGCGTTCCCAAACCTCTTGAAAGATCTCCAGAAATTGGCTGTAAATTGCGCCCCTCTATCCGTAATGATAGACACCGGAACCCCGTGGAGTCGTACTATCTCTTTGATGTATAACTTTGCATAGTCTCTCGTCGAATACGTCGTTCCGACCGGCAAAAGTGAGCAACACGCGAGCCTATCAACTATTACCCATATAGAATCGTATTTGCGCCGGGAACGAGGCAAGCCCACAATGAAATCCATATTAATCACCTCCCATTTCAAAGGATCTCTATGGCTTGCAGAATCCTCCGGCTTCGATGCTCTATTTTAACTTGTCGACAACTTGGACATCGGGCAACAAACTCCGCTATGTCTTTTCATGCCATCCCACCAATATAAGCATCTAAGGTCATGATACATCTTTGTTGACCCCTTGGACATAGAAGTAACGAGCATGATGTGCTTCACCCATGATCTCGTCGTCGTAGCCCAAAGAACATTAGGCACGCATAATCTCCTCCATTCCATAGCACTCCGTTCGGTGTCACTTCAAACGGGTCTTCTCCTTTTACGAGCCGTATTCTATACCGTGCTAGAACGTAGGTCCTCGCATCGACATCTCTTTACTCTCTTCTATAATAGAGGACCTCGCAGAATTCTCCGAGAGAACCCACTATCTCCAACTAGCCAAACGGATTCTGTGTCGTGCTAGTTGGTAAATTTCACGAACCATCTCCCCGTTTCCCCGGTTGTACATTCGTCGTGGCTACCCATAGATTTACATTACTAAGAGCATCCGCTACAACATTCGCTTTCCCGGATGATATAAATATATCAACGTCATAATCCTTTAATGTACTTAGCCATCGTTCTTGGGCGTAAGTTCGATCTCCTTCCGTTTAAAGATATATCTGACACTCTACGATCGTATAAATGTCCACACGGATACCATATAAATATTCCATATATTTAGTGCGTGGATAACCGCAGCCAATTCCAAGTCAGAGCTGGATAATTCTTCTCGTGTTTTCAGAATCGCCGTGAGGCATAGGCAATCACTTTGCCATGCCGCATCAACACGCAACCTAGTCCGGTACCGAAGCATCACAATAAATTACCAAGCCCTCCGATCCTTCTGGGAGTTGTCAAGACTCGGAGCCGAAGTTAACCTATTTTTCATTCCCCGGAAGTCGCGCTCACACGCATCCGTCCATTGAAACTTAACCGCCTTTCCGGGTCGACCTTCGTTAATGGTGTCGCGATGGAAGAAAATCCTTCTACAACCTTCGATAGTAACCGGCCAAACCCAAGAAACTACGGAACCTCTATAGGCGTTGTCTACGTCCAATTCTTCATGCCTTCAATCTTCCGTGTATCTACCCGAATACCATCACTTCGAAATGATGTGGCCGTAAAAGCCACCGAATTTAGCCGTAATTCACATTTTGAAAATTTGGCATATAACTCACGAGTTCGATGATTCCGAGAACAAGCAAAGGGTCCGTATGTTCCCGCCTTCCGATCGGAATACACCAAAATGTCATCAATGAATACGATCACGAACAAATCCAAGAAAGGGCTCGACACATTATTCATCGATTCGATGAATATCGCCGGGGCGTCGTCGTGCTGGGAACGACACACCTCAAACTCATAACAATGGCCGTATCTCGTTCGGGAAGCCGCGTCTTTGGGACGTCCTCCTTAACCTCACTTGATGGTACCGATCTTAGATCTATCTTCGAGAACCACTTGGCACCCCGTAGTTGGTCAAACAAATCGTCGATCCTTGGAAGCGGGGGTACTTATTCTTGGCGGTCACCCTCGTTCAATTGCCCGTAATCGATACACATTCTGGGGAGCCATCTTTCTTTCTTACAACAACATATAGGTGCTCCCCATGGCGAAGAGCTGGGTCTAATAAAGCTTTTTTCGAGCAAACTCTTCAACCGCGCCTTTAACTCCTTTAGTTCTCACAGTGGGCCATTCGATACGGGACCGATACGTGGCTTAGTATCGTGTAGCACATCAACAAGGAACTCAATCTCCCGCTCGGCGGTAACCCCGGAAGCTCGTCCGGGAACACGTCCGGGAATTCATTCACCATGCGGACGGACAAGGTTGGTGGCCCCGTTTACGTTCGAACCCGATAAAAAAAATTTTTTGGTTCAATTCTTCCCAAAAAACCATTTTTTGGAAAATCCTTTTCTTTCTCCCACTTAAGTTTGTGAAAAATTGAAAGAGTTTTGGGTCCTTTTTTTTCAATTGAAACCCCATGTGGATGGAAAAATTTGGCCAACCCCCCCCTTTTTTTTTTTTTTTTTTTTCTTTTTTTTCTAAAATTTCAAAATTTCAAGTAAAATTGAAAAAGTTCATTTTTTTTGGGTACCCCACCTTGAAAAAAATTTTTTTAATTTCCTTTTCCCCTTTTTTTCTCTTTTTTGGGGAAAAAAAAGGAAAAAGGGCCTTTTTTTTTTCCTTCCTCCATTACATGCTGGATTTTTTTTTCCGACAATGCTTCTCCCCAAAATGGGCTTGTTAATAAAACCCAAAAAACTCTTCCCCCCTTTTAAAATTCCTTTTTTGGAAACGCCCAAGTTGACCTTTGGGACAAAAACTTTTAAATTTTTCTTTTTTTAAATATCTTTTATCAGAAAAATTCCCAAAAATTTTTTTAAACATTTCCGGGTTTTAAAATCGGAAAGGGGCCCAATGAAATAGAGGGGGTTGGGACCTTTTTTCCCGGAATTTTTTTGGGTTTTTAGAAAAACCCCACTACCCGGAAAAAAGGGACGGGGCTTTTTTGGGTTTACCCTGTCCGAATTTGGGGGTTTTTTTAAATTTAAAAAGGGAAGGCAGGGTTTTTAAATTTTTGGTTTAGTGGCAAAAAAGGGGAAAAATTTTCCCTTTTTAAAAATTTTTTTCGAAGAAGGGCAAAGGGGGAAAACAAAATTTAAAGGCGGTTTTTTAAAAAAAAAATTTTTTTAAAAATTTTTTGAAGTTTTAAAGTAAATTTGGAAAAAAAGGGAAAAAAACAAACCCCGGTGTTTTGAATTAGTTGGTAAGTTCCTCTTTAAATTTATTGAAATTATTCCCGTGTGGTATATACAATGAACTATAAATGGGGCCCATAATTTTTGGGTTTTTAAAATTTAATTTTATAAATAGGGTTTTGAATTTTTTTTTTAAAGGGAAAAATAATTTTTTTAAATTTTGGGAAATCTTGGTGGGTAAATTTATTTGGATTAAAAATTTTTTGGTATTATTTAAAAAATTTTGTGGGGTTTTTTTGGGAAAAGTTTAATAAGCAAAAATTTGCAATTTTTTTAAACGGAAAATACTTAAATTTGTTTAAAAACCTATGTTGGGAAAAAAAATTGATTGTTTATTTTAAAATAAAAGTTGAAATATTGGGAATTAAAGGTTGGATTATATTATTAAATTTAATTATTGTTTAAAAAATTATGTTTTGGCTTTGTTTTCTAATTGGGGGTTTTAAAAAGGGGTTGAAAATTTTAGTTAAGTTGATTGGGGATTTGGAATTTTAAATTTGGGGGTAAAAACATTGGGAAAATAAGATTGAATTTGTAACATACAAATTTTGGAAAATAAAAGACCCCTTTTAGAGGGGGGGGGAACCCTTAAAAACGTTTTAAAAATTTGTCAGACCCAACCCCCAAAAATACGAAAGGTTTTTTGGGAAATTTGAAATTTTTTTTTAAAAATTATTTGAATTAAGGTTAGGCTTACCCGAACTTTTTACGGAGCCCCCCCCAAAGTAAAAATTTACAAAAATTGGGAAGGAAATTTCCCAAGGGGTTAAATTTTTTGGACTCTTTTAGGCCTGAGTTACGGTTTTTGAAAGGAGTAGGGAAAATTTAAAAAAGTATTGAAACTTAAAAAAATACTAGTATTTTTCGGGAATTTACCTTAATCTTTTTCCGATTAACCCAATAGATGTTTAAAAGAAGATATTAAGGGAAAATTTGAAAAAGTGAAAAAGGAGGTGAATTTTAGAACGAATTGTCTTGGTTTTGGAAATTCAAAAAAATTTTGAAAAAAAGTAATTTTGAAATCAAAAATTTCCCGGGAATTAAAAAAACGAAAAGGGGAAAGCAAAAACCAAAAAAAAATTTTCAAAGCCCGGAATGTTTGGGGGCCCCCTACGGAATATAATTATTTCAAAAATTATTAGCGGGAAGAAACGAAAGGGGAGCGATTAGGGAAGGGTGTTTAAAAAAGGTTAATTCATAGGGGAATCCAGGCAATTTAATTGGGTATATTTAGATTCCAGTTGTTTGATTTTTCCACTAAATTACCTTTTGTTATGATTTGATAGGTATAGTACCCCCAAAGGGGGGAGAATGTATTACCAAATTTCTTCAAAAACTTTGGGTTGAAAAGAAATTTTATTGATTGGCGGAAAATGTTTTACCCCGGAAAAGGAAAAAAAAGGCTAAAACCTTTAAATATAACTTGATATGTTATAATTTAATCCCCTATTTAGGTTTTCTAATCCCGGGTATTTTAAATGTTAAAGAAATTTTGGTAAGGGGGGGATTAAAGAGTAATGGAGGATCGGCTTAAAATGGGAAAAAAATTTTAAAGGTTTTTGGGGGGAAAATTTAAAGGGAAAAAGAGGTTAGCAAATATCAAGAAAAAATTGAAAAGGAACCCATGAAATTTGGATATTTATGGGAGTGAAATTAAACCGTTCTCCGGTAATATTTTAAAGAAAAAAAAAAATTTGATAAGGAAATGTTTAATTTGAGGTAAAGGGTTTGTCCCAAGAAATGGTGTGGAAAGACGAAAGGGAAAAGAGTGTGAAGAGGGGAGGGGATTAACCATTGGTTAGAAAGCCTAATTTGGAATTAAAAATTTGGGGTTTCCCCCGGAGTTTAATATGGAAAAGTTAAAAAAAAATCCATTCAATACGTTATTGGGGTTAAAGAAGTAAGCAAATAGCATGGGCCGGGGTTGCTAGGGGAAAAAGAAATTTTTTGGAAATTTAATGGTTTTTTAGGGTTTAAGTTTGTGTTAATTATTTTATTGGGGTTGGTGGGCTTGGGGGCATTTTTAGGGCCGTTTGTATATTAAGAAGAGTAACTTGGGTCCTTTTTTAAAAAGGGGGGCCCAAAATTTGAGGGCGGTAGAGAGGTGGAATTCAGAATTATGCGTTTTGGTCGACAGGTGAAGGGTGGCTAGGTGGAAGATATGTTGGGGGCCCCTTAATGTTTAAATAGGGGAGTTTTTTTGGGTTTGTTAAAATAAAGCACCATTTGATGAGGGGCCCAGAATTTGAGTGTTGGTCTTGGTTTTTGTTGAGAGGAAAGAAATTGGGGCATGGAGGAGCATGATAATTTTGAGGTAATACGGGCGGCCAATTTTGGTATGCGGGTCGACCTTGGTTTTTGGGGGAGCAATATTTACGAAAGAGTCCGGTTAATAAATTTGGTGAAGAAGGGAACCGTTTGGGTTACTTTTATTTGGAGTTAATGTTTTTGGACTTGAAATCCGTTTGGAAAATCCAGGGTTGCGACGTTATTCAAATTATCGGATGGTTGAAAGTTCCTCCCGGAAACCCGGGGACAACTATCCTAGACAAAAGGGTGGCCAGGTTAAGGAAATGTACAAAATGTGTTTGGTAGGCTTCAAATCGGAAAAAGGGGGGGGATAAGATAAAAGGGTATCCCTTTTCCCACAGTAACAATTTTATTTATATGGGGTTTATTTATTGTTAACATAATGAAAAACTTTTTCCCATAAATTAAAGGGGAAAATTAAAGCCCGGGGGGAAGGAGAAATTTAGATTTTTGGGAAATTTGAATTAATTTTTTAAAAAGAATTATTTGTTTTTTGTAATATTTTTTTTTCCCCAAGGGAAATGGAGGAAGGAAAATTAGAATGAAATTGTTATTTAAAAATTATAACTCAGGCTAAAAAAAAAAGGAAAATAAGCCCATAAGGGGGTCCGGCCATTATAAGCCAAAAAATTTTCCAAAAATTATAAAGGACTTTATTGTTAGGTTTTAAATTGAAGTTAGAAAAAGAAAAGAAAAGAAATGAAGGGGGAAAGGAAAGGAAATTTTTCCCTTTTCAAGTTTAAAAATTTTTTTGATTTAATCAGGGTTTTAAAGGGGGTGAATTATTTAAATAAGTTTTGAATTTTGGGGGTGTGGGGAAGAGGATTGGGAAAAAAGTAATTCCTTTTTAATTTGATTTGTTAGTTATATTAAATGGTGAATTAGGGAAATAGGTTGAAAATGGTGGTGGGATGGGGTTATTATTTTTAAAATTTTGGTTGATTTTATGTTGTTTCTATTTTTATGATAGATTTAATTGAAATAAAATTGGGAAAATTTTTAATTGAAATATAAGGTTTTCGGGTTGGTATTAATGAATGGAATGTTTAATTTGTTTAATTGTTTTGTATTGTTTTCTTAATTAAATTTGGAAGGAAATTTAATTGGTATTGAATTTGGAATATTCATTTGTTTAAATTATTTGAAAAGGGGTTAAATTTTTTTTGTTGTCATGAAAAAATGGGTGTGTTTTGTTGGAAGTAGGAACTTTGGAAAAGGGAATTTGGAATTGTAATTAATTTTAATCTTGGAAAAACATTGTGATTTACAATTAGTATAGAAATTGAAATATTAATAGGATTTAAAAAAGGGGTGGAGGGTTGTTGCTTTTTTGAAAGATTTTTAAATTTTTTGGTTTTTTTTGGAATTTTTGGTTTTTTCTATTTCCTGATTTTAAATTTCCGGATGTAGAAAGCAACTTAATTTTTAAAAAAGGGGGCTTAAAAAAAACCCTATGAGCCAAATTTTGGGATGGTTTAAACCGTGATTACGGGCTAGGGGCCAGAAATTTAAAATTATTTTCCTTTCTTCCAAAGGGTTATAGTTTGGATTACTCGGGGTTTTTCCTTCATAACCAATTTTTTTAAATTTTTTTAAAAAAATTTTTTCTTATTTTTGGAAACTTCGACTTTAAGTGGAAAACGTTGAAATTAAGGGTGATCCAAGCCAATGTCGTAATTGTTAAAAGGGACGGTTACTCCCCGGCTCTCTCGTTTGTCTTTCTCAACTTTGATGGATAGGCTTTTAATTTTAAACTTCATTTTCCCCTGGTTTTTAGCCCTCAGTAAACGCCATTTTTAAAAGGCTTAAGATTTCGAAATTTGTTTTTAAATCTTCCTTTGTAACAAATTTCCCGGGAGACTTATTTTGAACTGTTTTAAAAATAAAAATTTTTTTTATGTGATCTTGTTTAAATTTTATGGGTTTTTTCACGCATCTACGCCCGGCCAATTTCAAAAACCCTTGGCTTCTATGAACTTGGACCTTAAATTTTATATTGTGCGTTCCGAACTTCCATGGGTTCCTTATGATATCTTTTTAATTAAGATATTGGATTATAATGTTATTTTGCGTTGCAAAGGAACTTTGTGTTGTGGCACGGGGATTTGACCACGGGGAACTTTCGATTTTGTTTTCCCTAATATTTCCCTTATTTTGGTTTGTTACCCCTTTTCTATAGTTCATCAACTTTTTTTTGGGATTGGGGTTTCGGTTTTCCGGTTTTCGGTTTTTTGGGGGAACGGGGTTGTGGCGAAAGCGGGTTCGCCTCCTTTTCGGCCGCTCCCCCGGAAGGGCCCTATTTTCCAACCGATATTTACTTTGATTTATTGGGGGGGGGCCCCCATTACCGTTTTTTTTTGGAACTAGCGTTACGTGAAAAAATTGTTGTTCTTTTTAGCAGGGTGGCTCCCCGTTTTTCTGGCCCCGCCTTTGTAGCAATTTCGATGTAATTTTGAATTTAGATGGCAGGCTCTGCTCTTATGTGTGCAAACCGGGATCCGTTAGCCTTTGGGTTTTATGTATTTTGGGCGGCTTAAATTATTTACCAAGGTGTGATCTAGTTTTAAATTTTTCTGATTTTTTGGGCCGTGGGGCCCATCCTGGCCATTTGATATTGGGAAAACCCCTTTTTGGATAATCTTTTCCCCAACCTTCCCGGAACCAAAGAACAGCCGCCTTTAGAAATTCTAATCTTGGGGACCAAAACCGGAGATCTCCCCGTTCAGCAATCGTAAATTGGGATGTCATTCAGGGAAACCACTTTACATGCCTTGGAACGAACCCGA
>NW_026727797.1:0-30102 GCF_029784015.1 Lycium ferocissimum | reverse complement strand
TGGAAAATTTAAAAAGTTAAAAAAAAAAAATTATTGTTTTCAAAAGAATTTTGTTCCTAAACGATTTCGAAAACTACGAACATCCGTAACTTTCGCAAACAAAACCGGATGGCTTCGATATGCTTTCGAAAATGATTCTATGACGTATAAGGATTATGATTTCCATAGGCGGAGCTCCGGATTGGGTTGACGCTCGTCAGGTGGGCCGTGAATTTTCTTTGTGTAGCACTAAAACTTTTTGAAAAGAACTCATTGTGACAACCTTTTCGACCTCGAGTATGATTGTCTATTTGTTTGTTGAGTACGAAATGTTGATTCGTATACTTATGATTCCATACATGACTACGATTTACGGAGTTCGGTTTGATATGTTCCCGAGTGGTATTAAAATGAAAATCTGATTTGATATTGTGTGGCTTATAAACGATTGTTCGTTTTGATTAACCTATTAAGTCTTTGAAAATGTTTTAAGCGTATTTGGTTACTCACGATTCGTTCCCTGCGTTGTTGTTACATTTGCCTTTGGGTTCTGGCCGCGATATGTGTGTATGTGATATTACCACCGGGTTCTGGGCGCGGTATGTGTGTATGTGATATTATTTGGGTTCTGGCTTGTGTATGTGTATGTGTATGTGTGATATTGCCATTTGGCCGCCGGTATTTGTATGGATATTGCATGTATTGCCGGGGTATTTGGCCGCGGTATGTTACGTATAGTGCTGTTGGGTATTTTGTACATGATGTATGTGTATATGTGATATTGCGTCGGTATTTGACCGCGGTGTGTGTATATATGACAATGGCATGATCTTATTTGTGCAGAGTCCTACTCACTAGAGGGCCGGGACATGATATGTGTGCATATGATGTGATTTGGACAGTGTGGATTATGATCAGTTGGTTAATGTCAGCTCATTTGACATGTTTGATTTTTCCGTATCTATGAGGCAGAAATGTTTTCAAAGAAAGCGAAGCATTTTGGCATTTGATTTTCCTATATTCGAACCCTATGAATGATTTGTATGTCGAGATGTAAGTACTTTGGTATTCGGTTATTATGCTCACATTCGTAATATGCACCTTATTTCGGTTATGACTTCGATTTCTGTATGCTATGCTTTACATGCCTCGGACATATTCACGTCTTGACCCCACTTTCTGTGGGCTGCGTTTCATGCGCGGTACCCACACAAGATGAGTGGGTGATGTTAGCGAGAGGATGTTCCGTACGGATGGGCGAGCTCCATTTCTCCGTGAGTCTTCCGCCATGTCAGAATGCTTTTGTATGGTATCTGGAGTTATGTTAGAGACTTTGCAGACAGTGTCGTGTGTGTGATATGTCAGTTTTGTAATCGGCTATGTAAGCCGATGTATTATTATGCATTATGTTACAGATTTGTTGTGACTACGGATTTTGTTTGATTTGAAAAGATGAAAGGCATGTATGTTTTCCGAAAAAATTTCACCCTGTGCTTATGTTATGTTTTGTGGGCCCAGTATGGTTATGAGTATTATGAGACTTTGCGGGTTCGCTCGGCCCTAGGTAAGGGTCGGGTGCCCATCACACCCTATCGGATTAAGGGTGTGACACCGAGTCTATACAAACAATATTCAAGAACATTTTAAACGATTCACACAATATTTCAAACCACCCACATATCACTCCAACTCACCCGAATTCCCCTCCAAACCCGAGAACAATCCAACACACATTCTTCTCCTCCAAATTCATAAATTACGCCACTAATCCACACATTAACAATGCCATTCTCATACATACAAAAATTACATTAAAAACTCACTAACTTCCTAATCAGTCCACAACCATACAACATCCATTTGAATCATTAAACTTGCATTTTTTGACATAGAATTCGCAACGACAACAACCAAAATGCTAAAGAAAGTTAATTCATTCTTTGTTATGAAACTTGACCTACATTCGGCCAACTCCACACACACACACATTGATGATTCTCTCCATTCCAACACACTACAACAACACTAGGCATGTTACATAGAACTTAGTCCATCACCCCAACACAACAACACACACACGACCCAAATACCATGCCTACGGCTTCAACTTCACATGCAAATTTTTCATGAACTTCATCCATTTTGGCATACTACAACACACATAAACCATTTATAACACCTAAAAACAAGATAAAACTCACCTTTCTTCACTTAGTTCTTCACTTGGCTAAGGTTGAGAACTTGCATGAACCAAGGATTTGCTTGCCCAAACAATTGCTCCATGTTGTTTAGCACCTTCCAAAGAGTAGAAAACCTGGAAAGAATTATTTTTTTGATCAAGCTTCCATGGCCATGGGTTCGGCCGCCCATGGCCGAATAGGCTTTTTTTTTTCTCTTCTTGGTTCTTCATTTCTCTAGAATTGGAAAAGATGACAAATATATTGACTAGTCATCCCTCTTATATTTATATAAAAACCCCCAACAAATATAAAGTACACTTGTGCCACTTATGAATTTAACTAATCAAATTTGGCCAAATTTTGTGGGAGGGCCCACAAGTCATGTGCATAGCCACATGCCCTTTTTATTTCATGAACATTGAATTTTCAACTCTTCACTTTTGGCCCCAAATTTCAAGAAATATTAGTTTCCATAATTTCACTTTTAACCCCAAATTTTCCTTAATATTCCATTCCAACAAAATAACAAGCAACTTATGCCTTAAAATAAAATCGATGGTCAAAAATCTCAACCTCGCTTCCCGGACTAGTATTGCCCTTAACTTTTCACGGTTAGCTCGGAATATCCTAATGTACAAAAATGCGGGATATAACACTCCCTGCTTGACGCCTCTTGTGGAATGCAAAAAACCAAATGACTGTCCATCAATGAGAATGAAATACCAATTATTAGCAATTAATCTCCATACCATGTCTAAACATACTTCTGCAAATGCCATCTTTCCGAGAACTTGTACTAGAAAACTCCAAGAAACTCTATCATAAGCCTTTGCAATATAAAGCTTTATGATAACATTAGCAGGTTTCCCTCTCTTTCTAATATCAACAACCAATTCTTGAGTAAGCAGCACATTCTCAATAATATTTCTACCCTTCACAAATCCAGACTGATTTGGAGATTTTAGAGGGGCCAGGATTACTTCTAGCTTCTAGTATGGAAATAACTTTGTTTATGAAGTTACTAAGGCTAATTGGTCTCCAGTCAGAAAAAGTGTTGATTACTTCTTTCTTAGGCAGGAGGACCAGAGTTGTATGTGTTACTGACTTTGCTAAAGTTTGTCCCTCATAAAAACTATTGATCATATTATATACATCAACACCAACTATATTCCAACAGCTTTGGTAAAAGACACCAGAGAAACCATAAGGTCCACAAGCACTATCACCTGATAATGCAAAAATAGCATTTTTCACCTCTACAAAGTTGTCTTAGCACATAAAAAAGTATTTTACTCTTTTGATATTCTCTCAGAATGTTCTCCAATAAGCTTGAATCAACTACACCAATCTCTTGAGAAAATTGATTCTGGTAGAAAGAAATAGCTTCAGTAGTAATATCATCCATATTATCAACCCATTCTCCATCAGCATTTTGTATTCTGGTAAGCAACAACTTCATTCTTTCACCTTTTATAAGACTATGAAAATATCTTGTATTTCTGTCTCCTTCTGACTACCATTAGATGTCTACATTTTGTCTCAAAAACTCTTCCTCAAAACGATGATATCTTTTGAATTTAGCCTGCGCCCTATGCAACACCACTCTATTTTCTTCTGATGGATCTTTCTCAAACAGTTGTTCCTTGATTTTTACAATATCCTCTCTAATAGTTAGTTGTTCGAACAAGTCTCCAAAAGTATATTTGCTCCACCTAGACAATGCAGCTTTTAGACTTTTCATTTTTAGTTTAAAGATGATGAAAGGATTACCTATAAAAATCAGTTCTCCAATGTTGTTCCACTTCATCTATGAATGAATCATGATCCAACTAGAATTTCAAAAATCTAAAATGCTTCGACATTGTTGAGTTTGTTCACTTGTTGATAGAAGAAGCTGAACATGATTTGAGCCAGTTCTTGACAAATGTTCCATGCTCAAATTATTAAACCAATCCTGATATTGTTGATTAACCAAGATCCTGTCCAATCTTTAAAAGATGCAATCCTGCCCAGCTCTACCATTCCATCATGTAAAAGGACTTCCTCTAAATTCAACTTCAGCAAGTTCACAAGAATTCATACAAAATGCAAAATCTTCATATTCTAAAGGATACACTGGTAAACCACCTATTTTTTCCACCTTATTCATAATGACATTGAAATCTCCTCCTACCATCCATGGAAAATTCATAGAGCTTGCCAGGGTATATATACTATGCCACAAATCTAGTCTTTCAAAAGAATCACACTTTGCATACACCAAAGTGGAGATAAGATGCTTACCTCTATCTTGAAAGAGAAGCTTAATAGTCACCTGTTGGTCATTGTCCATTAAGACTTCCACATCAATACCACCAGCAACAAAATACCAAATCTTACCATTACAATTAAGATTAGCAGTATGCATACCCAACCTTCACTTGTATCTGTTAATATGCCTTGATTGTTGAAAAGGCTCCAATAAAGCTATGAGGATAAACTTATGATGTTTGTACAACATTTGAACTCTATGGAAAGCTGTTACACTTCGAAAATTTTCCCGTTAGCGTACAGTGAATAGACTAACAAAGGGCATGATGTATACGATATTTTGATAAGTAAGAAATAGCATTTGATGATTCTAAATGAGATTTCAGATACATTTAAGATAAGGGAAGAAAGTTGTTAAGGAAAGCAAGTCATATGTTATGTGTCGGACAAGAATTACGAGCATCGAATTAACGAGAGTTTTATGATGCTTTGAGGAAGAGTTATAACGTCCCTTAGATTGGTATTGAGGTGTTAAACAAGTGCCAAGAAGGTTTCATAAGGATTGGAGATCAAACGGACGACGGAGATCATTTCATGGGAAAGGGGTTATAGGACCGACTTATACATTGCGTATAACATTATACGGTCCGTATAACACCCAGCAGAGATGATGACTGCTTAGTGGTGAACCACGACCACTTATACGGGCCGTGTAATGTTCCACGGACCGTATAAGTGTCCGTGGAAGTCCCGACGGACTGATTAAGTTGCAAACATAAATATATGTTCCCACTTCACTAATTTCATTTCCCACACTTCTTCATATCTCTCAAGACCACTAGAAGGTTCCACATACTTCATCTACAAGAAAACAAAGGAAATCAAAGATCAATATCAGGAATTCAAGTGAACCAAGTGCACGAAACACATCAAAGTTCATTCAAGCCAAGAAATTTCAAGGGAAGTGAACTAGGGTTTTGGGTGCAAGAAGAGTATTCCACTCAAGGCTTGTTCCTACACCATCTAAGGTAAGTTTTATGGTATTTCCATATTGTTTAAGGTATTTGAAAGGTGAAACACTTGGATTGTAGAAGGATATAGAAATGGGTCAGGAATGTGGGAATAGTGTCACTTTTGAGTAATAGTTGGATTGATTCATGATTCTTGGTACATTATGATTATAATCATGTTATAAATGATATTGAGAACATGGAATAGACATCGTATATGAATGAACGTAATCGTGTGATATGATCGTGAATACGAATGATTGGAAGTGAATTGAGAAGTAAGGATAATGTAGGTAGACAAAGGCTATTGTTATGATGTTGAGAATGTTATTATTGATGTTTGGGAGTTGATATATGATATGGAGGAAGTCGTATAAATAAAGGAGATGCTGTCCAATTTTCTCTAGTTTTAGTCATGTATGCTAAGTCATCGATTTCCTAACGTTGGTATGTACTCTAATGAAGGTAGAAACGTGAGCATTGAAGAAGAACGTGCAAGTGATAGAATAGTTGAACGGAAAGGTATGTAAGTCTAACCCTTCTTTCATAAGGCATGGTTCTTTGGCCAAATACCTATCCTTCTATGAGCCTACGATATTCTCCAATGATCCTATCTCTAAAAGCTACTAAGCTCATGATTCTCGATATGATACGATTGTACTAAGTCCCTTATATGACGAGTAATCATTTAAGGATAGATGTAATGAACGACGATTGTGATAGTGCTAAAGATGCTTATGAGCTTATATGTATATGTGCCCATGTGTGGCTACTATGAAACCCCGAGCTTATATGGTCGGGTAGAATGTATAGATATGTATATATATATAATGCGCGCGCACCACTGCAGTTGGGTACGAATAACCCTGAGCCTTGGTAGGGCTAGGTATGTATGACACTGAGCCTTGGTAGGGCTAGGTATGTGAAACACCGAACCTCCGTGGTCGGGTATGCTATATAAATGCTATGTATGTGACATCAATATGAGTACGAATATGCTAAGTATATGTAAATGCTATGTAATGACTATGTATGTGCAATGTATATGATATGAATATGAGTATGAATGGAAATATGAATACGAATACAAAAATGGATACGAAAGGTAAATGAGTACGGATGCGTATACGGATACGGATATGGATGTATGTACACGGATACGCAATAGAAATGGAATGTCCCTATGAAAAGCAAGTAAGTGCTATGATGATGATACTACTATCTCCCATCTTATCTTTGTTTCATATGTTGTCTATTACGCTTTCATATTGATGTTGATCATGCTTTACATACTCGCATTCTTCTTACCGACGTCCTTTTGTTTGTGGGCGCTCGCGTCATGCCCGCAGTGGCCGGAGACAGGACTTGATCCATAGCTTCATTATTCGGGGACTACATAGTGGGGCTCCATTTCATTCGAGTTGCGGCTTTTGGTATAGATTCTTTTGTGTACATATTTATGGGCACGGCGAGGTCCTGTCCCGCCTATATGATATGACGTATTCTTCTTAGAGGCTCGTAGACATATGTATATGGTTAGATGTGTTCGGCCTTGTCGGCCTATATTTTGGGATATTATTTTTGTTAGCCTTGTCGGCTTATGTACATTGATATGGGCATAGTTTCTAATGATGATATAGATGTGTTGTTGCCCAATGAGATTAATATGAATGATGAATGAAAGTATGATTTAGCTATGTGGCTCACCTAGATGTGATGTGAAAGTATGTTAAGAGGTGCTCGGGTGGGTACGCACCGGGTTCCCGTCGCGGCCCTCCGGTTGGGTAATGACAAAAGCCTTATGAATATTGACTGACCTGATATTCCAAATGAAGTTTTTCATCATTGGAAATTAGATTTATTAGCAGCATTTCTATTTGGAAGAATCCTAGATGGTTGTACATCTCCATCACCTTTGAATCCTGGTTGAACTTTCTTTCCGTTAGAAGACTCAATTTCTCCACCATTTTTGATCTTCTTGCCCTTTTTAGACTTTTGACTTCCTTGTGAGTCACATCAGCCGCTTTAGATAGATCAGTCTTATGCTGAAGTAAATCCTCTTTTTCTATTCTGTTGAAACCTGACTCGTTGTATGCATGAATCTTCAAAACCTCCCCTTCATTGCTTCTATCCATACTATTCAAATCATGAGAGACTAGTGCATGTAACTCTTTAATTGGAGATGATTTTGTAGCTTGCAGACACCATTTGATTGTTCTCCTTCATCACCAAAATTGCACTATCAAAAATCTTGACACTATCTTCTTTATAAGGTGGATAACAACCAGTAGCACAAGTTTTCTCAATTAGACTTCCTTGTGACTTCTAAACTACATCATCTATACTTACTACCTTATTTTCCTTCTCTTCACCTACTGCAACTTTATCATTCAAACTGGCATTGTCAACAATATGGTCATTCTTGATAGGAATAGTATTGCTATTCTCCGTTCCTGTTGCATCCATCACTTCATTGTCACTGTGAACTGCTGGACTATACCCTTTCATCACTACTGGATCCTTGGTCACCTTTTCAATCTCTTCCTCCTGATGAAATGCTAGGTCTAGCCATGAGGCATCCAAAACATCCTGTGCAGGCACCTGTTCCTCATGATTTTCTTGTTAAATCACACGTGACTCTTCTTTATCTGTTGTAATACGATCAATAGTGATCTCATTCTCTTTCTCAACTGATTCCTTTATAGTATCAACCTCACACTCATAAGTATTAACCTTCCATTCTAGTTGAGCAACATCTTTAACTTCTTGAATATCCTTCCCACTCTCCACATCACTTTGTCCTAAAATTTGAATTGCTTGTACTGCCACATCTTCTTCCACTTCAATTGGAAAGTATGAAGAATTTCAATAGTAGCATCCACCCCTTTCTCTTTCCCTTCACAAATAGACTGAGAACATTCAGAGATGTCTACAGCCTGATTAAATTTCTTTTCTACCCAATCCTTTGTACTCACATCAGTATTTTGCACTACTTGATTATCAACACCTTCTTTAGCACCATGTTCTACATTGCAAATAATCACGTCTGCTTCATTATTAACTTTTCTTGATTCCTCCTCCGCATTGATTGTTGTTAGGACATCAAACTTGTTTTTGCTAGCCACTAAATCTTAAATCTCTTCTTTATTACCTTCAAAGACCAATTTGACTACTATTTCACCATGGTTATCCCCTCCATTTGATTCTACATAACTCTTTGAACTAGTATGAGTCACAATCTTACCACTAGATAACTCCTTAGGAACAAACTTCTGAATATTCTTTTGCTCATGCCTTGGTTCATCCATCTTCTTCTTATCAATAACTTGATCAATAGTTTTATCATCAACAACTTGATCAGTAGATTTGTCAATATCAGGATGTAAAACTCGACATTCATCAGTAGAGTGACTTTGTAACATGCATTCAGTACAATATTTTGAAAGATGATCATATTGAATTTTCACTTTAACACTGCGACTTTCTTTAATATATTCATTTTCTATATCCATCATGACAAACTTAGGAAAATCTGCCAGTAAATGGACTTGCACTTTAACCCTAGCACAGTTTGGTCATGTTTTTTAACAGCTTCCAGATCCAATTGTAAAGGTTTTCCAACAATAGAAGCTAGATAAAACAATGACTGCTTCACAAAGAAAGTTGGGAGAAGGTTTGGAAATGAGATCCATGTCTTAGCAAATTGTGATTTCCCCATCAATATTAAAATTTGAATCATAAATTAATGGTCTCATTTGTTAAGAAAAACCATGCCTGGACTTAAGCCAAAATGCACTCTTAGAAGAAATTGTAATGAAATCTTCCAAAGGAGTGCCTCTTATTAGAACATGCCTGTTCCTAAAAAACCTTACTTAACACTTTGCTTTAGCACCACATTGTTGAGGAATAATGGTCCTCAACTCTTCCAAATCAGGCCAACCATACGAGAACTTACCAACAATAGTGTATTGTAAGTTCTCAATCATTTCCATTCTAGCAACTTCTCTTGACGTCCATTTTATGTAAGGAATCCCATCAATGTATGTGACCTTGTTCAATGGGATAGGATCACACTCAGGGATGGACATAACATCGGGTTCATTGAATACATTCGCATAAGAAGTGGTAGGTATAGCGGGAGGAATTGGGGGAGGAGAGAGGGTGTCGGATAACTTCATGGATTGTAGAGGTGGGAATTCCGATGACAAAGATAGATCAAGAGGGTCGGCTGCCTACCATTGACCGGCCGGGTCGCCACCATGAATGACTACGTTAGGGTTAGGGTTTGCATGGGAGAGAAGAGAGCTTTTTTTCCTATTTTGTTCATTTTTTTCTTTGTAAGGTGCCCGATGATGAGGAAGTGAAAAATGATTTGTTTAAGCTCAGTGGTAGTAATACTAGTTGCCCTAATGGTTTCTCAGGTGTTTTCTATCAATCATGTTAGGATATAGTGTGAGCATATGTGATTAGGATGGTGGTTGCTTTCTTTCAAGGTTGTACTCTTCCAATGTTAATTACTCACACAAATTTGGTGTTGTTACCTAAGAAGGAGTTGGTGCGGGAATTACTCGTACTTCGAGGCCTATTAGGCTGAGTAACTTTATTAACAAGGTGTTAGCCAGAGTTCTGCATGATAGATTGGAAAAGGTTTTTCTTACTCTCATTTCTCCAAACCAGGCTGGTTTTGTAAAAGGTAGGAGCATTATTGAAAATGTGCTGCTTACTCAAGAAATAGTTACTGATACCAGAAAGAGGGGCATACCAGCTAATGTGGTGTTAAAATTGGATATGGCAAAGGCATATGATAGAGTATCTTAGATTTATTTGACCAAGGTACTAGGAACAATGGGATTCTCGAAAAGTTTCAAAAATATTATATGGAGACTTATTGCCAATAATTGGTATTCTATACTTTTTAATGGAAAATCCAAAGGCTTCTTCCATTCTACATGTTACACCCCGTATCTTCAAAAAGCACTTATCAAATTTGAAGCATAAGTACGTTGAGTTAGGGTTAAGTAAAACCACTTTGGAATATAAGGAGCAAGCATTATTAAGCATATTTAATGAGTGAAGGATGTGTATAAGGTATACGAGAAGGTTTTATAAGGAAATGAGTGGAAGAAATGGAGTAGTACGACTTTGGAGAAAGGATGGGTAAAGTCCGTGTGAAAATTTTGGTCCAACTTGAGAAAAGAATATCTCTTAGCATATGAAGTGTTTTAAGGTGTTTCAGAAGCCTAAAATGAAGTTCGTCGAGTCTAGTTTTCAACGCAACAAACCGCTCCTCACTAGGACATTGGGGTAAGGAGATATGGACGTTATAGGTCGGGCTGGCAGGAAAATGGTTTGTGCAAACGCGTCAGGGAGTGGCGCGAACGCACAGAAGGCCGAGGGCCAACACAGACCGAACGCGCCACCACGGGGCACGAACGTGCTGAGTAATTTTGAGGCCCGGGTTAGGGATGAAGGTTATATTATAAGAGTGTAATAATAATATACATATGACATTTGGAGACTGTATGGTGTAAACCAGTTAGTGCGCTACTTGATGAATAGCCCTCGTAATCGTAAGTCAAGATGGGGTCCACATGCCGGGGTTTATAAAGGACATATGATAAATAATAAGAGTAGTACATGGGAAGTTGAGAAAGTCTTAAGAAGGAACCTTAGGCCAAATATGGGCGTTAGCCCTCCAAAAGGATGATTTAAGGATACGTTTTCGAAGACCCGACTTGAGGAGGCCAAAACGCCATGATAAGTTTGGAGTTTTGTCACGACCCGACTACGGGCCATGACGGGTATCCGGAGCTAACCACCAAACATCACTTATTCTATTACTTATCTGCTCTCATTCATAACATATACTCATAATCATAGAAAGCTATTAACGATTGAAACATATTTACTTTTATAACCATAAGCCCTTCGGCTATCAAAATAATATACATACATGCATATACATGAAGCACCATAGGACCGTACTACCCACACTACGTATCTACGAGCCTCTACTAGAGTGCTTGACATATGAACGGGACAGGACCCCGTCGTGCCGAAATCATGAATATATACATATATGTACCAAAAGAATAATCAATGGCACCTCCGGAAAAGTAGAGAGCTCTCAATCAGCTAATGGCTCCTATGAGTCTGGATCACCTCCACAGTCTACACTCCGTGGGCATGAACACAGCGTCCAAAGAAAACGGACGTCAGTACGAATATTGTACTGAGTATGTAAGGCATAAACAATAATGAAACATCAACAAAATGAGGAGCAATCTGTAACTGACTGAATCATAAAGGAAATAATGCAAGCTGGCTTACTTTCATACTCATCATCATATCATATATGCATAAATGTATATGCTGCCCGACCATATAGGTACGGTGTGATAATCCATAACATTAGGATTAGCCTGCGTCCAGGCCTCCCGCGTCCGGGGTACCATCTCATGCTGCCCACTAGTGGTGTCTGCCCATGCCATCTGGCTATGGTGTATAGCTGCCCGCCTTGGCGGTGACTACCCGGCTATATAGGCGTGGTGTAATATCATCATATGCTCATCATAATATATTTATCATAACTCATCATAATTCATGCATAAAGACTCATAGATAATCATACTTTATCGGGGTGACATAAGGTCGTGAATCCCCCGATTTCATTATGGAGTATTTCTAAGCATCCTGCCTCACCTTGAAGGAACAAGCATAAGGTGAGTGTCTATAATGATCAACGTCAATGAACTATAAATTTCATCATATCATGGGCTATAGCTTCTTAGATTTAACTTATCATCATCATTATCATACTCATAACGTATCTCTTATCTCGTATAGCTATTCATAAACAAGGGCTCTTAGCTTTCTTGAAGATAGGGACATTCATAAGAAAGGAGGAAAATTCATGCCATAAGATTCATGCCTTAGAAGGAAAGGATTTGCCTGACATACCTGTGTCGTTTAACTATTCTATCGCTTGCTTGTTCTCCTTTAATGCACTCGTTTTACCTTCAAGGGAATTCGTATCGACATTAGCTAAACAATCATGAGAGCGAACTTACTAAAGCTAGGAAAAATTGGGCAGCATTTCCTTTGTTTATACTACTTCCTCCATATTCCATATCAACTCCCAACATTCATAACATCAACCATAATATCGTGAACAATAAGCATCATTTGATTACATTGCCCACATTTCACAAATTCACTCCAATTCTCCATAATCATGACCAAAGTCCATTATCGCGTTCTTTCACATACAATACTTATTCCATGCTCTAAATATCATTTATAACGTATTTATAATCTCAATATATCCATTTTCATGATTCAATCCAACTACTATCCAATAATGACACTATTCACACATTTGTGACCCATTTTCTATACTCTTCTACAATTCAAGTGTTTCAACCTATCAATACTTCAAACAACATGAGAAGATCATTAAACTCACCTTATATGGTGGAGTAACAAGCCTTGAATGGTAATACACCTCTTGTACCAAAACCCTATTTCACCACTTTTGGGATTTCTTGGTTTGAATGACTTTAATGGGTTTCATACACTTGATTCTCTTCAATTCTTGTTGTTGATCTTTGATTTCCTTTGTTTTTTTTTTGTGGTTGAAGTGTTTGGAGTGTTCTAGAGGCTTCTTGAATTGTGGAGATGGAAAATGAAATGAAAATGAAATGAAGAGAGGTCCCTTATATAATTTGAGTTCAGGCCCGACTAGAATATACGGACCAACATACGGTCCGTATAATTTCTGGCCGTATGTTTGGACCGTATATTTGGTCCAGTGAAGCATACCATTCTGGGCTAAATCAACAGCTGAACATACGGTCCGTAGATTTTATACGGCCAGTAAGTCTGGCCGTAAGTTTGCCCAGTTTTTCGAGACTTGTTCTCGTCGATTCGTTTGATCTCCGATCCTTATGGAACCTTCTTAACACTTGTTTATCACTTCATTAGCAATCTAAGGGACGTTATAACTCTTCCTCAAAGTATCATTAGAACGTTGTTAACTCAATACTCAAAATTCTTATGCGATACACAACATGTGACTCGTTTTCCTCAACAACTTTCTCTCCTTATCTTGAATGTCTTTGGAAATCTTAATTAGGACCCTCAAATGCTATTTCTTGCTTATCGAAACGTCGTATACATTATACCCTTCGATGGCCTATTCACTGTACACTAACGGGGAATTTTCCAAGGTGTAACTTTCTTCCCCCCTTTTGGAACATTCGTCCTCGAATGTTAAGTTGTCGGGGCTTCTAGAAAAATTTCGCCAGAGTTTCCCCTATAATGTGGCGCTACCATCCTGTCACAACAACCCGTAATATCATTGCCTCACAGGGCTACAACACAATAGCAATATAGATTGGCCACACACGACCCATATGCATAAAAGAAAAGCATACATACCTTATCATCTCGATATCTCATCATAGACTCCTTCCGGGGGCTGAAATAATTGGGGATATGTGAATTTCATCTTCTCTTTCGCTTCCCAAGTCATCTCTTCTCGGTTGTTATTTCGCCATAGGACCTTAACTGAAGCTACTTCCTTATTCCGAAGTTTTCATACTTGCCTGTCTAATATGGCAATAGGCACTTCTTCATAGGCTAGCTTTTCTGTGACCTGAACATCATCTATTGGCACAATCTTCGTAGGATCTCCAACACATTTGCGGAGCATTGAGACATGGAAAACTGGATGGACTAATTCAAGTTCTGAAGGTAAGTCCAATTCATAAGCTACTTGACCCACCTTGCGGATAATCTTATAGGGTCCAATATATCGAGGACTTAGCTTTCCTTTCTTGCCAAATCTCATCACCCCTTTCATTGGTGATACCTTCAGGAACACCCAATCATCGACTTGAAATTCTAGATCTCGCCGGCGGTTGTCCGCATAAGACTTTTGGCGACTTTGAGCTGTCAATAATCGATCTCGGATCACTTTGACTTTTTTCACAGCTTGTTGAATCAACTCGGGGCCTATTTGTCACGACCCAACCCCGTGGGCCGCGACCGGTGTCCTAGCTGGACACCCATACGTACCTACCTGACAGATCTGGCATACCAAACAGCTAATTCCGTTTAGACATACATAAATTCATACAGATATAAAATGCATTGCACGAAAATATATATATACACTTAAACCCGCACACATGTCGTTAGGGCTATCATAGTAAACAATTACTCAAATCGCGGACTCGTACTTACTTATTAGAACAAAGTGACAACCCACAACCCACAAACATGTCTACGGGCCTCTAACATACGAACAATCGGAAAGACGGACAGGGCCCCGCCGTACCCAAACAACCATATGTACAAAGCAGACAAACAACAAAAGGTATATACCAAAAATATCAGCTCCGGATCAAAAGGAGCTCTCTCCAACAGCAGAACAGGTACCTAAGCTGGTGGCGTATCTCGAGGTGCGTCTGTACCTGCGGGCATGTAGCGCAGCCCCCGAAGAACAGGGGGTCAGTACGAAGGTGTACCGAGTATGTAAAGCGGAAATATAACATACATAATCATAATCAGAGTCAAATATGTAAAATCATAACAGACAGAATCGGATCCGTAGCGGGGTCAGACTTACAGAGTGTACAGACAGAATCATAATATGTCGGATGTTAGGGAGTGTACGGACCGACGGAAGCACAACGCAAATGCAAATACACAGAGTGTGATTATAGATCATAAACGAGTCCGAGATACGAGGTGTAAAGACGTACTCTCAAACAGAACCCGAACTCGAAGTATGACGGACGGAATCGAGTCCGAATCGACGTGCGTAAATGTGACGAGATCCTTATCCAAATCGTAGTCTCGCATCATGCATGCAGATTCGTAAGCATATACGTACATACATACCATATATCGTATGCCGCCCTTTAATAAGGGACGCGTAACGTATCCCGGCCCTCTTAGTACGGGACGCGGTGACGTACGTATCAAATCAAATGCCATCCCGGCCGACATCCCCATAATATCACATAATCAAATCATAATCGATATATAAACGGATCCCGGCCCGCACATCCGAGGACGCGGTGAACGATGCAAGGAAGTGCACGAATCACGTAACCCGGCCGGGCGCGATGGAAGGAAGCATTGAGGCATCCACGAACCGATTAATGAGAAACCATATGCATACGCACCGACATACAGTACTTAATGAAACCGAAATAGTCCAAGATAGGTCAAATAAGAATTATCTTTACATTAGTCATAATAGATACGCATACGTGTCATTTAGGATGGCACGACAGATTATATCAGAACAGAGTGTCCAGAAGCATTCCAGATGTCATACTATACTATAAAGCTCATAACACTTATCATACGGTAGCAGAATAATAGCCAAGAGCTCACTATAAAAATTGGACAAAAAGGAGTCAATTTATGCCTTACGAGAAACAACAGGGTTCTGTGGGCCCACCTCGGACCCAACCACGGTGGAGTACGTAAATTATGGATAATAAACCTTAGGGAGTCGTCCATAATCATCTTAGGGTGTTCCGACTCCATTTATGGAAGTTGCGTACATATAGTTGATTTTGCCGACAAAAGGTAAAGGAAACAATTCAATCTTACTGAATGATTTAGAGCCAATTTCAATCTCGGATTGTGAGAAGCAGAGTTGCGTTCGAGGCTCGCATTCAAGCCTGTTATACTTAGAACATGCCAAAGAACGAAAGGCAAGACTTTACATACCTTGGTTATGCTTTACGCTCGTCCAATTTCGATTCCCGTTTCGTCAAAAATCTACAAATGGTCATTATTACTAATTAGCAATTTCAAGCCTTTAGAACTTGAATCTTAACTTATACCTTTCTACAAAAATTCGAGCAGCATCCCCGAGAATTCAACTCGGCCAGAACAACCAACAACAACCCAACAACAACACCAACAACAATAACAATCACCACAAATCACAATATAACACAATTAGTCTACTTTCCGACATAATACAAAAATTCTCATTTCGACTTCACACTCCCAAATCAATACCAACATACTCTCATTCATTACTAATCAAGGTCATTACAATATAATGCGGAAGCATTTCATAGCATTTCTACAATATATTCTCAAGATATACGAAATATACAAACTTTCCACCAAAGCCATAATTCATCCAACACTTCTAATCTTTCAACATAACCTTCCGTAACATATTTTTACCTTTCAATTCCATTAACAACCATCATAATTTACATCTTACAATTTCATTTCCATAATTACATAAACTATAATAAAATCACATACTTTCCGACAACAACTTAGCAATAATTTTCTCATGCCAACTAAGACCATTAGCCTTCCATTTTCATCACAAGACTCCAACAACACAATTAACATACCAAATAATTTGATTCATATCCTCCCCTCCATCTTGATACACACGGCCAACACACACACATTCACAACACACAAAATTTTTCATACTTTTTATTTACTTCATAAGGCCATAGCAACATAATCAACATACTAAACAAGTTCAACCATTTTCCTCCACCCTACAACATCCCACGGCTACCACACAACACACACACACACGGCTTACACACACACAATCACAATTCCATGATTTCCATGCAATTCCACTTATTCTAACATTCATAAATCTTCCATAACATAAAAGAAAACATGAAATTCTTACCTCTTCCACTAGGTTCTCCTTGCCAACATAAACACTTCCTTGCCTTAAAAATTATACCATGTTGGAGAGGATCTTGAGCTTAGTAGTAATTCCAAAAGAGATGGATTTTTGAACCAAGAATTGAGCTCCAAGAATTTTTTCCTTTTTCCTTTCTTTTTCCTTCACTTGGCCGATGGCCTTGTTATGTTCTTGCTCTCTCTTCTCTTTTTTTTTTTTGTTTTCTTGAAATTTCTAGAAATGAAGAGTTGGCTCCCTTTATTTATTTACCACATGGAATTAATTTTCCATGGACTTGGGCTAGCCTTGGCCGGTTGGGCTTCTTTTCTCCTTCGTTTTTTTTTTAAATTCCAAGCCCAATTATTCCATGTCCATTTCTTGTAATTCATGCAACCATTTTCCAAATTTCCCATTTTGCCCTTAGCCTTCCTCGGTATTTTCACGCCAATGTTTTCATTACCGACACATTCATACTAAGTAAAGTCCAAATGTGGCCTCGTTCCATACAAATCAAAATATTTCGAATTTTCCGAATATGCAAAAATGCCGGATATAACATCCTCCCCCCCTTTAAAACATTCGTCCTCGAATGTTAAATTAGCCTTATAGGTTTTCCAAGCACTTCGGGGGAAGGTCTTCCTGCCAATTACATACTCACACTTGATCGAAGCAATTGTAAGAGCCTTCACTTTCCAAGCCCTTCTATCATTCCGATATTGCGATGGGGGTTTCGAAATCCTAGTTAGTCTAGCGGTCCATACGATTTTAAATCGATATATAACGAACGAATATTTGTCGAATCGGAAGATCAGGGATGTCGATAGTTGTATCCGGAATCGAAGTACGAAGTGTAGCGTAATCGTAATCATACGTTATATCAAACATTCATGATCGAGTCGGACGCAATATTATGACCCATAATCGAGTCGATGTACATCGAACTATATCGAACGGACATGATCGGAGTCGGACGTACGTAGGTATATTAAACGAAACGTGATCGGAGTATAGTAGACGAGCTTCACGAAAGCGACGAGAGATATGGCGTAAATCGCGATCGAGTCGAACCTTTACTATACTTCGAGACTTACGGAAATTTCTTGTCACGTTAAGATTCTTTTCCATTCTACTTACAAACATTTCCAATCGCTATTCAAATTTACTTTGATTCCCAAGCGATATTACGCCTTCTCTTTGCACTCACTTCGTCCGCTTGTATCAAACGATTCTGTAGGGTGCTAACTACTTCACGTGCTTCCTTTTCTTTGGGTTACCCCAAATTTCCAGTTATTTCTCATACCTACAATTGTGAAATTTCCTTAACGTACTTCCCAGGGGGTCACCCATCCCAGAATTGCTCTGATCTTAGCACGCTTAACTTCGAAACTTTTATGCATTCTGATGCGCTATTGCTAATATAACTGCGTCAATTGCCCCACACAATCTTTGCCACGTATCGGTGGCAAGTCGAGCCTTAATAAATTTTCCAAAATTTTTTTTTATAGCGGGTCCCACCTCGGTCCAAACCACACAATCACCATGTTGCCCTTCTGATTTCTCAATATCTACTTACACTTGTACTCATAATTATCTTCCACCCGGGGTTTCTAGATTTATACCTGTGGCGGGGACGTCTCGGTCGCCCTTACAGTCACCGAATAATATTCTACAGAAATCATACACACATAGGAAATTCTAAGAAACTTATATACTTATAAATGATCAATCTCGGTCCGACTCCGGGAGCCGCCGTGAAGGTGTCCATCATCATCCCCATCTGTCTCGCTCCCCACCTTTCCATCCATATCCGAATCGGAGGAGTATAGATAATCAGCAATTCCCGCCTCCGGTGACCGGACAAAGAACGAGAGAAATCCGTAGCACTCTCCGAGGTGGCCGGCCGGCGGGTGCTCCCTCGGAGAGCCCGGCATATTCCCGAAAGTCTCCTCCTCCGTGGTCCCAAGAATGCTCCGATGGGTCTATCTCATAACTATCCTCCTCCGTGAAGGTAAGAAACTCGGAGGAGTCATCGCCGATCCTCCGAGAGATCCGTATCATGGCCACCCTCCGCGGAATCCTCTTCCCGAAACTCGGAGGAATTGTAGCTGGGTCCTCCGACGGATCCGTATCATAACTGTCCTCCGTGGGATCCTCCGAAGGGTCTGTCTCAATCGAGTAGCTGGGGCTATGCCTACTCGGTCCTGGTGACATCCTAGGGGCCTTCTTAGCACCCCCATCCCCATCGTCAGAAGCCGTCCTCTTCATTCTTTATCAACCTACAATCACCTGCAGGAAGAGGATCAGAAACAATTTCCCAAAATACCGACGCTCGTCGGTTTTTTGGAGCCTTGTCCGATTACACGCACCCGTCGGGGAGGAGCCATCCTAACAACACGGCTCTATCGCACGATCTAAGATCCAAAGAAAGGGAAACATCCTAAATGTCCTCTAGCCTCCGTTTATAGATGTGGTGCACAACACACCGATAAACAAGACTCTACGTACACGGCAGTACATTCCGAGGATAAACCGCTCTGATACCACTTTTCTCACGACCCAACCCCGTGGGCCGCGACCGGTGTCCTAGCTGGACACCCATACGTACCTACCTGACAGATCTGGCATACCAAACAGCTAATTCCGTACATACATAAATTCATACAGATATAAAATGCATCGCACGAAAATATATATATACACTTAAACCTGTACATAAGCCGTTAGGACTATCATAGTAAGCAGAATTACTCAAATCGCGTACTCGTACTTACTGTATTAGAACAGTGACAACCCACAACCCACAAACATGTCTACAAGCCTCTAACATCGTACGTAATCGAAGACGGGACAGGCCCCGCCGTACCCAAATGACCATATGTACAAAGGCATAAAACAACAAAGATATATACCAAAAACCGATCAAAGGAGCACTCTCCAACCGTCGCGGTGGCGTATCTCGAGGCGCGTAAAAGTGGAAGAACGGGGTCGATGCGAAGGTGTACCGAGTATGTAAAGCGGAAATATAACATACATAATCATAATCGAGTCAAATATGTAAAATCATAACAAACGGAATCGGATCCGTAGCGGGGTCGACTTACTGTACACAGAATCATAATATGTCCTTTAGGAGTGTAGCCGACGGAAGCACAACGCAAATCGATACACAGAGTGTGATTATAGATCATAAACAAGAGTCCGAGATACAGTAGGTGTAACAGACGTACTCAAACAGAACCGAACTCGAAGTATGACAGACAGAATCAAAGTCCGAATCAGACGTGCAGAAATGTGATGTTGTTATACCCCGCACTTTGCGTGTTCTCATTTTGAGATGATTGCGATAAGCTAAGCACAAGTGTTATAACCCGTATTTCGCACGTTCGGATAATTTGAGGTGATTGGAACAAGATAGGACAAGACCATGTTTTGACTACGTTTAGTATATAAGTTGGTTATGAAACTTGGATGTGGAAATATCGGAAAAGGCCAAGGGCAAAATTGGAACCTCAAAAAAAAATTAGTTTCATGAAAATTCCAAAAGTGTGGACAAAAAAAAAGAAAAAGGAAAAGAAAAATCCTCAAAGTGGCCGGCCATAGTGGGCCCCACTTGAGGGATTTAAATGAATCACATGCTTCATTTCTTGCCTTAAGATGATTCAAGAACAATTGAGAAAGAAGGAGAGTACCAACCATGGCCATTCGGCCATGGTCTTCAACTTTTGTCCCTCCAAATTTTGTTCCCAAAAATTATTCTCTTGTTGTATTCCTACTAATTCAAGGGTCCTCTCCAACGTGGTATAATTATTTCGGAAGATAAGTCGTCCGTTTCGTCGTTTGGGCAAAGTGGTGGAGTGAAGAAGTTGAGAGAAAAAGGTATGATTCAACTTTTTATAGGTTATAAAGGCTTTGTTGAGATTGTAGTACGTGGAAACGAATAGAATTCATGGAAATATGGATGTTTGCATGGTATTTATATATGCATGTATATGGCCGTGTGTGTATGTTGTTGTATAAGATGAGTTGAAGTTTATGTTGTATTATAGTTCTTCGGGTCATTATGGCAATTGTATTGGAAATGAAAGTTGAACGAAAATTGATGAAGTTGGAAAATTGCATGTTGGCCGTGGGGATGTGTAGTGATGAACTAATGATGGATTTATTTTGTTTAACATGCTAATTGTGTTGTTGGATCTTTACAATGTAAATGAAGGATATATGAGTTAAGTTTGCATGAAAATGGAATGTGGAGAATTATGTCACATTAATGTGATTTTATTGTATTAAGATAATGAAGTTGTTAAAGGGTGGATTATGGTTGTTAGTGATGAAGTAGGTAAGTAGAAAATGTGTTGATGGTTTTGTTTCATATATGAGAATTTTTGGATGGAATATGGAAATTGATGAAGTTGTTGAATATTGGATATATAGCTTGAAATGCCCTTAGTTTATGTTTGAATGATCTCAAATTAGTGAATGAATATGTAAACGTTGATGTTGGTTCGAATGTGCGCGATTGGATTGAAAGTTGACATACTATGTAGTTAGGAAGACTACTTATGTTGGAATGTGTTTTGGATTGGTTGTTTATATTGTTGTTGGTATGGTTGTTGTTATTTTGGCCGAGTTCCATTCTCGGGTTGTTGTTGATTGAAATTGGCCGAGTTTAAATCTCGGGATGTTGTATATATATAGGGGAGATGTCAATTTTTATAGACAAGTATTGGTTAGGATTGGAATTTTAAGCCTCATGAATAGTAACTCGGTAAATGCGGCCATTTGTAGGTTTTCGACAAACAGATTGGAGTTTTGACGAACTTAAAAAGCGAGAAAGGTATGTAAAGCTTGCTCTTTCCTTCTCTTGGCATGTCCTAAGTATGTTAGGCCGTGATTCGAGCTTTGAGGACGATTCTACTCCTCGGAATCCGAGCTTCATTTTGACCCTTTTTCATTCAGAATTGAATTGAAAATGTCCCGTTTTGTTGAAATATTTGCTCAAACATAGTTCGCCTAAATGGTATTGAGGGTCCTTGGATCCTTGTCATGATCTCGCGTGCTAATGACCATAGTTTGGGTACGCCGCCTCAATTTGATCGAGGTGGGGCCCACGCGTTCGCAGATCTCCCTATGTCGCTCGTTTGGTATACTTGTGTGATTTTGAAAAGAACTTTTGGCTATCGCTCCGATTACTATAAATAGTTATTTTAACTACCTCATTGAGTTTGATAATACATTTGACACATAAGAACGACTACATTGTAACTATTGTATACTAATTCCTATAAACCCGAAACTTGTTTTCGCACTTACCAATGTTAATAAATATACTTGGTTATCGGATTTTTGGAAGGTAATTAAATTGGGGTTTGCTATGGATATGTTTTCGAATAATGTTCGAAAAGAACCCGATTTAACTATTGTCTTGGTTTTAAAGGAATGGTGTGCTTTCCGTTGAGTTTGTAATAAAAGAAATTATATACGTATGGCTATTTACGATTCTCGCTCGTGTATTGTTATTACCCCTTTCGCCGAGTCCCGGCCGGTACGTGTGATATTGTCGAGATACTTGACCATATAACATACTTGGCGCGGCACGTGTACAATATCGTCCGCCGGATACTTGACCCGGGCCGTGACATGACCGGGATGTACCGTACGTATGTGTAGCGTGATATTTATATTAACATATTTATATATCATATATTAACGAGGGTTCCCGGCCGCGTATATTTATATATTTGTTATTAACCGCCGGGTTCCCCGGCCGCGGTATACTTATATATTTGTGATATTAGCCGCCGGGTTCCCGGCCGCGTATATGTGTGTATGCATGTATGTGATATTACCGGGGTTCCCCGTCGTGTATGTGTGTATGATTTGTGTAGGTATCGACTTGGATGTCGACGGGACGTTGGTATTTGGACTATTATGCTCGCCTTACACTTTATTTCGTCGTATTTTCATCGCTTTGATACTCGCACATATTCCGTGACCCCCTTCGGGGGTCATCATATCATGCCGCGTGTAACGTGTCCGGCACCGCAGTACGGAAGATGTTCCGCCGGGATTGGCGGCTCCATTTACTCCGAGTGAATAGTCGAATGCTTTGTACAATGCGGAGTTATGTTAGAGGCTTCACGTGTCGTGTGTATGAGATGTCCGTTTGTAAGCGGCCATGTGTCGAGTATCAAGCACGCATTGTGTTATGAATTTCATGTGTGTTACGTATTTGTTAGTTTCATTTGATTCGAAAAGACGAAAAGTATGTTTCGTGTTCCGAAAAAAAAATTTCCTTCGTATTTTGATGCGTTCGCGGGCCCGCACGACTATGCGCGTTACGAAAGTCCGCACGTAAGGGTCGGTGCCCATCACACCCTATCGGATCTGTTGTGTGATAGACAAATCATCCTTATCCAAATCGAGTCTCGCATCATGCATGCGAGTCGTAAGCATATACGTACATACATACCATATATCGTATCCCGCCCTTTAATAAGGGACGCGAACATCCCGCCTCTTAGTACGGACGCGGTGGTACGATTACGTATCAAATCAAATGCCATCCCGGCCGCCATCCCCATAATATCACATAATCAGATCATAATCAGATATAAACAGATCCCGGCCCGCACATCCGAGGGACGCAAGTGGAACAATGCAAGGGAAGTGCACGAATCACGTTTCCGGCCCGGCGCAAAGAAGGAAGCATTGAGGCATCCACGAATGTATTAATGAGAAACCATATGCATACGTACCGACATACGTACTTAATGAAACCGAAACAGTTCGAAGATAGGTCAAATAAGAATTATCTACGTAGTCATAATAGATACGCATACGTGTCATTTAGGATGGCACTCGATTATATCGTACAGTGTCCAAACCGTTTTAGATGTCATACTATACTATAAAGCTCATAACACTTATCATATGGTAGCGTAAATGATAGCCAAGAGCTCACTATAAAAATTGGACAAAAAGGAGTCAATTTATGCCTTACGAGAAACAATGGGTTTTGTGGGCCCACCTCGGACCCAACCACGTAGTGTACGTAAATTATGGATAATAAACCTTAGGGAGTCGTTAATCATCTTAGGTGTTCCGACTCCATTTATGGAAGTTGCGTACATATAGTTGATTTTGCCGACAAAAGGTAAAGGAAACAATTCAATCTTACCGAATGATTTAGAGCCAATTTCAATCTCGGATTGTGAGAAGTGACAGTTGCGTTCGAGGCTCGCATTCAAGCCTGTTATACTTAGAACATGCCAAAGAACGAAAGGCAAGACTTTACATACCTTGGTTATGCTTTACGCTCGTCCAATTTCGATTCCCGTTTCGTCAAAAATCTACAAATGGTCATTATTACTAATTAGCAATTTCAAGCCTTTAGAACTTGAATCTTAACTTATACCTTTTCTACAAAAATTCGAGCAAAAGCATCTCCCCTATACATACAAAGCATCCCCGAGAATTCAACTCGGCTAACAACCAACAACAACCCAACAACAACACCAACAACAATAACAATCACCACAAATCACAATATAACACAATTAGTCTACTTTCCGACATAATACAAAATTCTCATTTCGACTTCACACTCCCAAATCAATACCAACATACTCTCATTCATTACTAATCAAGGTCATTACAATATAATTTGGAAGCATTTCATAGCATTTCTACAATATATTCTCAAGATATACGAAATATACAAACTTTCCACCAAAGCCATAATTCATCCAACACTTCTAATCTTTCAACATAACCTTCCGTAACATATTTTTACCTTTCAATTCCATTAACAACCATCATAATTTACATCTTACAATTTCATTTCCATAATTACATAAACTATAATAAAATCACATACTTTCCGACAACAACTTAGCAACAATTTTCTCATGCCAACTAAGACCATTAGCCTTCCATTTTCATCACAAGACTCCAACAACACAATTAACATAACAAATAATTTGATTCATATCCTCCCTCCATCTTGATACACACGGCCAACACACACACATTCACAACACACAAAATTTTTCATACTTTTTATTTACTTCATAAGGCCATAACAACATAATCAACATACTAAACAAGTTCAACCATTTTCCTCCACCCTACAACATCCCACGGCTACACACAACACACACACACACGGCTTACACACACACAATCACAATTCCATGATTTCCATGCAATTCCACTTATTCTAACATTCATAAATCTTCCATAACATAAAAGAAAACATGAAATTCTTACCTCTTCCACTAGGTTCTCCTTGCCAACATAAACACTTCCTTGCCTTAAAAATTATACCATGTTGGAGAGGATCTTGAGCTTAGTAGTAATTCCAAAAGAGATGGATTTTTGAACCAAGAATTGAGCTCCAAGAATTTTTTCCTTTTTCCTTTCTTTTTCTTCACTTGGCCGATGGCCTTGCTATGTTCTTGCTCTCTCTTCTTTTTTTTTTTTTTCTTGAAATTTCTAGAAATGAATATATATAATAAGATCTCCTTTATTTATTTACCACATGGAATTAATTTTCCATGGGCTTGGGCTAGCCATGGCCGGTTGGGCTTCTTTTCTCCTTCTTTTTTTTTTTTTAAAATTCCAAGCCCAATTATTCCTTTTTTTTAAATTCCAAGCCCAATTATTCCATGTCCATTTCTTGTAATTCATGCAACCATTTTCCAAATTTCCCATTTTGCCCTTAGCCTTCCTCGGTATTTTCGCGCCAATGTTTTCATAACCAACACATTCAGACTAAGTAAAGTCCAAATGTGGCCTCGTTCCATACAAATCAAAATATTTCAAATTTTCCGAATATGCAAAAATGCCGGATATAACACTATTAACTGTACTTCTCCTATTTCAAACCATCCAATTGGAGATCTGCACTTCCTTCCATATAATGCTTCATACGGAGCCATTTGGATACTGGAATGATGGCTGTTATTATATGCGAACTCGATTAGGGGTAAGTGGTCATCCCAACTAACACCAAAATCTAAAACACATGCCCTTAGCATATCCTCCAAGGTCTGTATACGTTCAAATTGTCCATCACCATGATGAAATGTCGTGGCCGAGCCTTACTTGAGAGTACCTAGACCTTCTTGAAAAGATTTAACTTAGCCGTAAACCGTGCTCCTCTCGTCCGTAATAATAGATATCGGAACACCATGTAGTCTCACAATCTCCTTGATATACAACCTCGCATAGTCTTCTGCGGAGTAGGTGGTTTTGACTGGAAGAAAATGAGCTGCTTTCGTCAATCTGGCCACGATCACCCATATAGAATCATACTTGCCTCGGGAACGGGGTAATCCCACAATAAAATCCATATTGATCACTTCTCATTTCCAAGTAGGAATTTCCATTGCTTGTAATAATCGTCCTGGCTTTTGATGTTCTACCTTCACTTGCTGGCAATTTGGACATTGGGCTACAAATTCTGCTATGTCTCTTTTCATGCCATCCCACCAATATATCAACTTGAGATCATGATACATCTTCGTCGCTCCTGGATGAATAGAATACCGAGAATAATGAGCTTCTTCTAGAATTCGGAGGCATAATCCTGCAACATTTGAAACACATAGCCTGCCTCGGTATCTAAGAACTCCCTCTATAGAGATTTCAAATGGAGAATTCTCTTTTTCATGACATGCATCTCTATAATGGTTCAATTGAGGATCTTCATATTGCCACTCTTTTACTTCCATATCCAAGGACGAAACTGTGGGATCATGAATACTAATCCCCGCGTCACCTGAATCAATTAAACATACTCCAAGATTTGCTAGCTGATGGAGTTCATGAATCATTTCTTTCTTCTCCGAGGGTACTTCACAAGCTACCCATTGATCACGGCTAAGCGCATCACTACATTTGCCTTTCCGGGTGGTATAAAATATTCACATTATAATCTTTCAAAAAAAATTCTAACCACCGTCGCTCGTTGCATTCAACTCCTTTTGTTTGAAAATGTATTGAGACTCTTATGATCCGTATAGATATCAACATGCACACCATACAAGTAATGTCTCCACATTTTTAATGCATGAATAATCGTCAATTCAAGATCATGAGTTGGGTAGTTCTTTTCATGTTTTCGCAGCTGTCTTGAAGCATAGGCAATGACTTTACCGTGCTGCATCAATACACATCCTAAACCTATGCCAGAAGCGACACAATGCATAACATAGCCATCCGACCCTTCTGGAAGTGTTAAGACTGGGGCTGAAGTCAACCTGTCCGTAAGCTCTTGGAAGCTACGCTCACAAGCATCATTCCACTGAAATTTTAGTAACTTCTGGATTAACTTCGTCAATGGGGCTGAAATAGATGAAATCCTCTACGAATCTTCACAATAACCGCCAATCCCGTAAAAACTACAAACTTCTGTAGGCGTCGTAGGCCTTGGCCAAGTCTTCACAACTTCAATTTTCTAAGTGTCAACTCTAATACCATCATCTGAAATAACATGCCCTAAGAATGTCACAGAATTCAACAAAAACTCGCACTTTGAAAGTTTTGCATACAATTCCCGAGTTCGAAGAATTCCAAAACAATACGTAAATGATCTGTATGTTCTGATTCTGTGCGAGAATACACCAGAATATCATCAATAAATACTATCACGAATAGGTTCAAAAGATTCCTAAACACATTATTCATCAAATTCATGAACACCGGTTCTGAGCATTAGTTAGTCCAACGACATCACTGAATTCATAATGGTCATATCTTGTTCTCAAAGTCCGTTCTCAAATATCTTCTTCTCTGACTCTCACTTGATGATAACCCGACCTCAAATCTATCTTAGAAAACCACTTGGCACCTTGTAGCTAATCAAATAAACCATCAATTCTCGGTAGAGGATACCTGTTCTTTGTTGTCACTTTGTTCAGCTGTCTACAATCAATGCACATTCGTAGGGAGCCATCTTTCTTTCTTACAAATAAGAATGGGGCTCCCCATGGTGATGAACTGGGCCTAATAAACCCCTTCTCAAGAAAATCTTTCAACTGCGCCTTTAACTCTTTCAATTCTGTCGGAGCCATTCGATAAGGAGGAATAGAAATAGGCTCGGTATCCGGTAACACATCGATGGCAAAGTCAATTTCTCTTTCTGGAGGAAGGCCTGGAAGTTCATCTGGAAATACATCTGGGAATTCATTCACTACCGGAACAAATTGGAAAGTTGGCGACTTTTCTTCCGTATCATGAACTCGAACTAGGTGATAAATATAGCCCTTAGCTATCATCTTTCTTGCCTTGAGGTAGGAAATAAACCTTCCCCTTGGATTTGCCGTATTACCTTTCCATTCAAGCACGGGCTCTTCCAGAAATTGAAATCGAACTAATTTCATTCGACAATCAATATTAGCATAGCATGAGGCCAACCAATCCATACCCAAAATCACGTCAAAATCTTGCATTTCTAGCTCAACTAAATCAGCTTTAGTCTGGCGGTCACATATCACAATTACACAATCTCTGAACACTTTTCTAGCTATGACGGGATCACCAACCGGAGTGGATACCTCAAAAGGTTTAATCGGCTCAGGTTTCACCCCAACACGATTAGCAACATATGGAGTAATATAAGATAACGTAGATCCCAGATCTATCAATGCATAGACATCGTGAGAAAACACAGACAATGTACCTGTAACCACATCTGGGGAGGACTTGAGATCCCGTCGTCCGGCTAAAGTGTCACGACCCGCCTAGGGGCCGCGACGGGCACCCGGGGCTAACCACCGAGCACCGCTCGCACTAACACTTTCTTAACTCAATTGACAAACATTCGTCTTTATCTCTCGAATACCTTAAATAGAGAATTTGCTTTTCGCTAGAAACATTATGTCGTAATACAAAAACCCGTTTCGAATACTTATAAACATACACACCGTCTACATCATGGAACCACAACCCACGTCTAGTACCTACGAGCCTCTACCGGATGACATATACAATATACACGAAAGGATCAACCAAATAGCACCTCCGGGAAGATGGAGTGCTCCCGACCGGCCGGTGGCTTCACCGAGCCGGACCGCCTCCCCGTCTACCTCGCTGGCATGAACACGCGTCCAAAGAAAAGGACGCGCATGAATAAGGTACCGAGTATGTAAGGCATACATCAATAAAATAAGAGGTGATAAGGGGATAACATAACACAATGAATAATCGCATCGTTTTTCGAGGCGGATTCATGCATGCATACTCATAATCATCATATTATAAATTGCTACGGAACGTATAGCCCGATCCATCCGTCATCATATATATATATATAAACTATGCCGCGAACGTACGGCCCGATCCATCACCCATCTAGCCCGCGTCCGGGTAACCCGCGTCCGGATATGAAATCATAACATGATATGCCACCGATCGTAAGCTATGCATCTATAGCGCCTCACCTTTCCCCATTTCCCCGAAAACATTTTTCATCTCATATACCTACATAATATACTTAGCATGCACAAGAGCTCAAGGAAAAGCTATAGTTCTATCGGAGGGACGTAAGGTCGTAGCCCCGACCGTGTTATGGATTCATCATGGTCATCACGCTCACCTCGAAGCGAACAATCATAGTAAGGCGGACTATCAATGAATGCTACAAATATGAACGATAACTCTTTTAAGGGAAGGTAAAAATGTGGCTATAATCTTGTAAGAAGTCAATCCGTATGTCTTTGGGATTTTTGAGAAAACCTTGTCGATCCATGAATGAAATAAAAAGTGGTTGATAGATAGCTTGACATTCTTATGTCGTCATTGAAATCATGAACTCTGGAGCCTTGAGCATAAAATCATTCTCGTAAAACATTAAGCTCATAACTCGAGACCTACACATAAAAATCATCATAACCTTCATCATTATAGAATATATCCTCAACTTTGGCTTTGCCATTTCTATCGTAAAACATGCTCATTTCTCGTTATCCTAAAGGCTCACAAAATC
>NW_026727796.1:0-37188 GCF_029784015.1 Lycium ferocissimum | reverse complement strand
GGGGGCTGGGCAGCCCCCTTGTTCTTCCGAATGGCGGGGTGGAAAACTTAGATGGAGCCTCATTATGTGTTTCCCCCCTCTCCATTCATTGGCGGCTTTTTTTTCCGCCCCTTTCATCGTAGTCTTCCCCTCGGGCGGCCTTAGATTTTCCCTTTGGCGGCTTTTTAAATCACAACACACTATTAGGGAGGATAAAATCTTATACACGTCTCTATCGCACGATCTTATAAGAGAAAGATGGCCCTTTTTTCCTAAATGCCCGTAGCCTCTGTTTATTAGCGTGGCGCGCAACACACCATAAACAAGACTCTACTAGACACGGCTCGTAGACACTTCCTACGGCCGCTCTCGATACCACTTTTGTCACGACCCGATGGGCCATGACAGGCACCCGGGGCTAACCACCGAGCACCACTCGTTCTATTACTCAACCTGCGTTCATTCATATTTTATTCGCTCATAATCATAAGAAACTATTTTCATTTGAAACATATTCACTTTATATACATGGGCCCTTCGGCTATCAAAATAATATATATATATATATATATATATATATATATATATATATATATATATATATATATATATATATATATATATTTTCATGAGAACTTGTGAGACCATACTACCCACCTACGTATCTACGAGCCTCACTAGAGTGCTAGATATAGGGATGGGACGGACCCCACCGTGCCCAAAATACATATCCACAAACAATAAGCAATGGCACTGGGAATAATAGAGTGCTTTCAAGGCCGCAACGCTCCTACGAGTCCGGATCGCCTTCCGTTCACGTGGGCATGAACACAACGTTCAAAGAAAACGGACGTCGGTCAACATTGTCCGTAAATATGAGGCATGAATAAAATGAACATAATAGGGAAATCATAAGGCATAAGATGAAGACATAACCTGCGTACTCTTTAAGTGGATACATATTATACATATATCATACGTAGCATATCATATGAGTTACCATAGCGTATACATCATCATATCATACATATATCATCATATCATACATACATCATTATCGTTAACCCGCGTTCGGGTAACCATCATATGCAATATGCTAGTGGTGGTCATGCAAAACCTACAGGCATGGTGTACTCGTACGCGACCCACGTTGGTGGTGATACGTGTCGGCCTTCTAGGTGCGGTGGAATCATATCATCGTGCATATCATAGACTTATCATTATTATTCATCTCATAGGCATATCATGGCTTTATCATAACTTAGCATCATTGTATATTTATCATCGTAACATACATTAGAACTTGAAGACATAAATATAGCTATGTCGGGAGGGTAACATAAGTTCGTGAACCCCCGATTACGTTATGGGAGTAATCATAATCGTTATATCTCGCCTTGGAGGGACTAACATTTTTTAAGGTGAGTGCATATAGGAAAACACCAATAGATCATAGTTAACACCATTAGCTTTGTGGGCACGTCCTTATCATGATCTCAATCTTTAGACTTAAGCTTATCATCATCATTATCGTACTCATAGTGTACTTCTTATCTCATATGACTATTTATGAACAAGGACTCTTAGTTTTCTTGAATATAGAAGATTCATGAAGAAAAGAGAAATTCATGTCATAAGATTCATGCCTTAGAAAGAAAGGACTAGTGTTATATCCCGTATTTTGTACAGTGGGATAATCTGAGTTAACCATGATAAGTTAAGGACAAGACTATTCCGGGATATGAGGTAGAGACTTTTGAAAGCACGAATTTGTTTTAAGGCATAAGTCGCTTAGAATTTGTTGGCATGGAATATTAAGGAAAATTTGGGTTAAAAGTGAATTATGGAAAGTTAATTAATTTCATGAAAATGGCCAAGTGGGCCGTGTGGCATGAGGTGGATTCCCACCCATGGTTTGGCTAATTTTAATTAGTTCAAGTTATGTGTCGGCCATGGACACATGGATGAGTATTTTAAGTATGGGAAAGATGATTAATTGACCACATTTTTCATCTTCCAACCTTAGAAATTTCAAGAAACTTGGAGAAACAAGAAGAGGCCATTCGGCCAAGCTTAACCGAGAAAGAGCAAGAAGAAAAGTTGATCAAAAAAATTATTTCTTCTAGCAATTCAACCAAGTGGAAGGTTCTTATTAAAGTGGAGTAGTTGTTGAAACAAACAAAACACTCATTCTTGCAAGAACAAGCCCTAGCCGAGTGAAGGAATTGGTGGAAAGGTAAGGTTCAATCTTCTCTTTTTATATGTTATGGATGGTTTGTGTATGTTGTAGTATGTAGAAATGAATGAAATTCATGAAAATATGGATGTTGATGTTGAACCGTGTATATTGATGGTTGGCTGTGCATATATATGATGTTGTGTAGGAATGGTGAATTAATTGTATTGAGCATGTTTGGGTGTTGTTGTAGTGTGGGGAAATGGATGAAAATCATGAAACTTGTGTGTTGAGGTGTTGGCCGAAAATGGGCTGTTTTGTATGTTAGGGAATGAACTAATTTTATTTAGTATTCTTGGGTTGTTGTGTTGTGGATTCTAGGATGCAAATGAAGTTTAATGGTGCAAGTTATAATCGTTTGTGACTTGTTGTAGAAGTTAACGAACTTTTAAGCTAGTTTCTTGTAATTATGGGAATGATATTGTCAATGTGTGAATTGTTGGTGTAGTTGATGAATTTGGAAGAAAGAAATGTGTTGTTGTGTTGATCTCGGTTAAAATTGATTACTTGATGTTGTTAGTATGATTGTTGGTATTGTTGTTGAAGATTTGGCCGAGTCGAATTCTCGGGGTTGTGGTATTTATAGGGGAAATGCTGCCCAAATTTCTGTAGAATTAAGTGCTAGTTTGAGATTGGAGTTTTAAGTATCTATAGCTAATGTTAGTATCTAATGATGTTATTGTAGATCTTGGGAGACCCGAGAATTAAGTTTGGATTAGCTTAGGAAGCGGACGAGGTATGTAAAGCTTACCCTTTCCTTCTTTTGGCATGTCCTAGTTGTAAATAAGCTATGACACGAGCCTCGGGGTAACTCTATTCTTATGATCCGAGCATGTTTACGATCCTTATTCACCTCCTAGTATTGGTATCCTTAATGTGGTAGAAACTTGGTCCTTAAGTCTTATGCATGATTGAATCTCAAATGTTGCAAAAGAATTTTGTTCTTAAAAGATCCTATGTCTAG
Organism: Lycium ferocissimum; assembly: GCF_029784015.1. Classification (NCBI taxonomy): domain Eukaryota; kingdom Viridiplantae; phylum Streptophyta; class Magnoliopsida; order Solanales; family Solanaceae; genus Lycium; species Lycium ferocissimum. Next base: position 34,009 of record NW_026727796.1, on the reverse strand, counting down.
AAATGTTCGTAACTTTCATAGACGGAACCGGATTGCTTTGATATGCTCATAAGTGATTCTATAACGTATAATGACTTTAACTTTCATGGGCGGGCCCGTTGGTTTGATGCATATCCGTGGTCCCGAGGTTTTTCTTTGTATAGTCTAACGACTTGTTTTTGAAGAACTTAACATGATTACCATTTTAACTCTCTCGAGCGTCGACTACTTACTTATCTATCGAGTCTTAAAGATGATTTATGTGCATGTGGTTTCTCACTACTCTGCTCGTGCAAAGCTCAATATGTCTTTCACTGAGTCCCGGGCCAGGACACGCATTCGTGCACACTCCTCGATTATTCACCGAGTCCCTCACTAGAGAGAGGGCGGGACACGCTATATATATATATATATATATATATATATATATATATATATATATATATATATATATATATATATATATATATGATGGTATGATGATGTGATGATATGGGGATGGTGGCAGGATGGCATATGATGATTCCATTCACCGAGTCCCTCACTAGAGGCGGGACACGCTATATGTACATGTATATGATGACTTTACTCACCGAGTCCCTCACTAGAGGGCCGGGACAAGTTATGTATATGCATATGTATATGATGATTATTTACTCATGTTTATGACATGGACATGCATGATTTGTGTTTCAAAGGTACGCCTTGTGGTTTACGGTTCTTTGTACTCATGTTCCATACTTCTTACCTCATTACGATTAAGTTCTTGTATTCCATGCTCTACATGCTCGGTACATATTTAAAATGCACTGACCCCCTTTCTTCGGGGGCTGCGTTTCATGCCCACAGGTACAGATACACGATTTGGTGATCCGCCGGCTTAGGATTCCTATTCAACTGCCTTGGAGTGCTCCCTTGTTCCGGAGCCCACATTTTGGTACAAACTCTTTTGTTGTATATGTGTATGTTTATTCAGGGGTACGGCGGGGCCCTGTCCCGTCATATGATTCTGTTATTACTCTTAGAGGTCAGTAGACATGTGCGTGGGTTGTGGGTAGGCACTGTACAGTTGTGTTTCTGTTTTGAATGTTCCCAGGCTATATGTACGATATGTATATATGTATACGCGACAGGTGCTTTTCTGTATGTTTAAGTTCCTATTATGTTTGCTATGGTATGATTATCGTGGACAGATGTGTACAAGTGCCCATCTCGGGCGCTAGTCGCGGCCTACGGGGTTGGGTCGTGACATAAGCCAAATATGGACATAAGCCCTCCAAAAGGACGATTTAAGGAAACATTTTCGGATGATTTGACTTGGAGGGGCAAAAACGGCATTATAAGTTTGGAATTTGGAAAAACACCAATAATAAAAGTTGTATATAATTGAAAGAGCTTTCCAACCATAGGTCGTGGGCCCTCACACGATATCGGAATCAAGAGTTATGGCCATTTTAAGAGCAAGACCCTAAGTCGCCAAATGGCTCCGCTGGCACGTGAGAAGGTCGGTGAAACCGACCTAGGAGGAATATAAATACCCCATAAACCCCATTTTTCAGCATAATAACATTCCAAAGGGTCCTAGAAAATTCTCTACACTCCCCAAGCATTATAGTCCGGAAGATAAATCAAGAATTTGACAAGATTACGCCAAACTAGTCGTGAAGGTGATTGTTCTTGCTTCTACTTAAGCTTGGTGTTGGAAAAGGTTGATGTGGCTGAGTTTTTCAAGTTTAAGGTATGTTATTTATCCCATCTTTTATTTTGAGTTTATTTGAAGTCTAGCAAGCCTTAAAAAATGAAACTAGTTATGGAGAAAAGGTCATAGAGTGTTGTATTGTAGTTGTTGTGTTTGTAAGGGTACTAATGTGTTGTGGCCGTGTGGATGGACTGATTTATGCATACAAAAATGGTATCTAACATTGTTGGCGTGTTGATGAGATTATACTCATCGATTAGGATGGAAGAAAGTGCATATTGTTGTTGTATGTTGAAAAACGTCGTGTGGGATGTTTATGGAATATGTTGGTATGAATAATAGTGTTGTTGATGTTAGTATTATTGTTGTTGTTGATTGGTTGTTGAATTGTGCTTTGGAGCTGTGCATATAAACGGGGAAGTCTTTGTGATTTGGGCGAAATATAGAGCGATGTTTCGATTTGAAATTTGGAACAAGTGTGCAATAAAGAGTCTAACGTTAGTGTGAATCCTTTTAAGTGTAGGCTTACGATCATGGACGAATAAGTGTAGCTAATAAGAGGTGGAACAGGTATGTAAAGCTTATCCTTTCTTTCTTTTGGCATGTCTTAGATGTAAGTAATATATGATACGAACTTCGGGGTAACTCTATTCGTAAGTTTCGAGCATGTCTACGATTCTTATTCACTTCTTGATATTCGCATTCTTAATATAGTCGGGCTATTGCCCTCGAGTCTTTGTATGATCGGATAGTACATGGTGCGTAAAGAGATCCTCGTTTCACACAAAAAAGAGTCTATAATGAATAATGTCCCTAACTTTCATAAATGGGCTCGGATTGCTTTGATACGTTCGTAAAAGATTCTATAGCGAATAATGCCCGTAACTTTCATGGGCGGGCTCGGATTGGTTTGATACATGTCTACGATCCTTAATATAGTTCTAATGACATTTAGAAAGAACTCATTATGACTATTGTTGTAACCCTCGAGCGTTGATTAGTCTGCTTATCTATCGAGTCTGAAATGATGATGTATATGCGTATGGTTTCTCACTACTCTGCTCGTGCTAGCTGTTATTATATCTTTCACCGAGTCCCGGGCCGGGTATGTATTCGTACACCATTTCACTGCATTGTTCATCGAGTCCCTCACTGGGGAAGTAGGGTAAGGTATATATATATATATATATATATATATATATATATATATATATATATATATATATATATATATATATATGATGACATGATGATATGATGACATGATGATGTGATAATATGGGGATGGCGGCCAGAATGGCATATGATGATTCTATTCACTGAGTCCCTCACTAGAGGGCCGGGTACGGTATATTTATATGATGATATGATGATCTTATTTACCGAGTCCCTCACTAGAAGGCCGGGACACGTTATATATGCATATGTACAAGATGATTATTCACTTATGTTTCTAAGTCCCATAATGAATTGGATATGATATTGACATGCATGATTTATATTTCAAAGGCAAGCACTTGTGGTTTTTTGTTCTTGTACTAATTCTCTATACTCCTTATTTCGATGCATTACTCGTTTACTATACTTCATGCTTTACATGCTCGCACATATTCCGTCGACCCCTATCTTCTTAAATCGCGTTTCGTATGCCACGCGGTGTATACGGATAATTAGAAGATGTTCCGGCCTAGATTGGCGAGCTCCATTTTCCTTAAAGTCTTTAGCCGAGTCGGAAGTAATCTATGCTATGGTAGCTTGGTTTATGTTAGAGACTTTGCGGACGGTCACGTATATAGCATGTCAGTCTCGTAAGCGACTCTGTAAGCCGATGTATCATTATGCATTATGTTTACAAATTTCATATGATTACAGATTTTACTTGATTTGAGAAAGACGAAAAGCATGTTGTTCTTTGAAAAGCTTTGCATTATGCATTCATTTCATGATTTAAGAGAGTCTAGTAAGATTATGAGTATCACAAGGATCAGCGGGTTCGCTCGGCCCTAAGTAAGGGACGGGTGCCCATCATGCCCCATCAAGTAGGGGTGTGACAGGTTGTGTGGTTTAAGAAATGTTTACGGGGCCTATTTATCGCATTAGAGGTGTGGGATATCAAATCAGAGAATTCCGACAAAGCAGTTCTTGATTTTGCGGATCAGTTGCGAGATAATTTTGAGTATGGAAATATGAGAATTGGGTCTTTAAGCCAAGTTAGAGGAATTTTTGACTGGTAAGTTGAGCGGGCAGTGATTTTGGAGTACTTCATGCCGCAGACGATTCCGTGTCGTTATGTTAAGGATTCCTTGGTTACCGTCAGTTGTCATATTCTCTTTCCTCCCTTGAGGACGAGTGATTGTTTAATTGGTATATGACGTAATGACCTGTTTGGCCGTTACGACACTTTTGACCCTGTTGACTTTTCCTTGAGATTTGTTAGCATATATTTTACTTGTGCGAATGGGTGGTACTATTTCTGAGGCCATCAAATAAGTATTAGATAGGTTTTTGTTAAAATAAGCTTTAAAGTAAAAAAATGTTTGACTCAAAGTTGACTTTTGGGTAAACGGACCTTATTTCAGAAATTCGTCAATTTCGAAAGGTCTGTGGTCAATTGTAACTTGCGAGTATGTTTGGTTCGGTTCCCAATGCGCTGGGGTGCGTTTTGGGACTTGGATTGAAAAATTGGTTTTAGGCTATTGGGGGTTGACCTGGTCAACGAGACCCCCGTTGGGAATTCCAAGGCCACAAGTGCGTTCGTAGACTATTTTTATGTACGTCTACATATATGGTTGGTGTGTATGGGTCCTCGGGTGATAGTTTAATTTCGGATTGAGACTTGTGGGAGTTGGGAAATTTCTGGTGTTTGGTGTACCGCTATGGCTGCACCAGAACCACGGCAGCGGTACCTCCATAGCAGTGTCCCTACCGCTATAGTGGCTTAGTGTATTTGGAGGCGACCGCCGTAGCGGTCATGTCACTGCTGCAGTGGGATAGCCTTAGCGGTCTCGCAACCGCTGTAACGGATGATGAGGCAGTCTAGTATTTAATGAGATAATAAAACCCTTAAGTGCCTCATTCATTTCTATTCGGTTCTAAGCTTCTAGGAAGGCATTTCAAGAGACTTTGGGGTGATTCTTCATTTTGGTTAGTCCTTCTATCCTCATTCTTCATTTATGATTCATAATCCACCTTAGAAACTCCATAATGCATGCTCGAGTCATCCAATAACATAAGTATTAAAGGGGGTTTTTGGGTTTCTTTCTTGAATGATTTTTTGGTTATCAAACCTTGATTTGTTAATGGATTAAGCTTTATTAAGTATGGAATTGATGGGTAGCGGCTATATAAACATGAATCTACCATTATTAGTGACCAATTTGTGGAATTGAAAGTTAGGTTTATACCCAAATTAGGGGGTTTCACCTAGAATCCGAATTGGCCTAATCCATGTGTTAATCTGGCCATTGTTTGATGGGAATTGATCTCATAGAGTATGAATTTCATATTTAGCATTCGAATTGACCATGTTACCGTTAAGGGTTCGTTTTCCCCATTCCATGAGTTAGGATTTGGGACTTGAATAGAAGTAAGGCCTATGGGTGTTATCCTTCTTGATTCTAATACTGTATTCGGATATGACAAGACTTCTATTACTTTGAGGCACAAAGGAAGGGAAAGGCTTAAGTTTGACGGTTCAAGATTGTTTTTCGGCTTTCAAGGTAGTTTATGGCATATCTTATGGTTGGACTTCGGTTAGTAAAGCATATGTAGAGTTAGTGATTGTCGGAGACAGCATGTACTCCCTCGGGTGTGGAGTTAGGATGGAATTCTACTAGGTTGGTTGCTAATTGATTGTGGCTTGTCTCCTTGTTGCGTTCTATTTGTGTTATGGCTTTATGTGTTCGGGCTTGTGGCATGTTAGAAACTCTAGGAATCATGCTTAACATTTCATATACAATTTGGAGGATTCTATGTATCATGGGAGACTAGTTGGATGGAAACTTGACTTATGACATACTATTGATGATGACTTCATGATGGCATGCATCTTCATTTCATATATTATTGATATTGAACCGTAACTTGGTACCGATAATGTTAAAAGAGAATGGAATATTGAATGACTCTAGACTAGATGCATAGTGGTTAACTCTATGAGTTAGAGACCGTATTTTATCATATGCTGATGTCATTGGAAGGGTAAGGAAAGATAAGATATTGTTGATGTTGTTGTTATGATGAGTGTCCTTGTGTGGCACGACTAAAATGAATAGGTTGCCTTCGACATTCTCATTGCATGACCTACATTTTCATATCTAGGCTATGTTGTTGTGATCTTGATATTGGTGCGACGACGATAAATGAGAAGGGAAGTAATTATGATTCTTATGACATTATTATATCGCGTAGCCATCTCTATGCTGTGTGATACGGAGTAGCTAGTGGGGAGTTCGTTGGAGGAGTCATTCTAGGCTGTGTGATACGAAATGACCGTACATGGACTTAGCAGTTCCCCATGAGTCGTGACTGTCGGACGGTGGATATCGTTCCCCCAGAGCATGTGTGTATCAGGATGGTTGAGTCATTCTATGCCGCGTGATACGGAATGACGGTACATGGATTTAACGATCCCCCATGGGTTATGACTGTCGGATGGTGGACATTGTTCTCTCGGAGCATGTGTGTGTCAATGCATATCATTGCATTCATATTTCATTCACTCATGCACCTGATTTTTGGTTGTGATTATTATTTGTACTGTGTGGTGTTCGTGAACATTTATTTCCTGTTTGGTTCCTGATTTGAGATTGTCTTGGGCCTGATTAGTATATACTTGAGAAATGATGGATTCGAGGAGCAGAGATTTGCTCCTAGGATAAAACTTGATTATTCTGAAAAATTGTGGAAAAGTTTGCAGGACTTGAGTTTAGATGCTTCACTATAGGCTTGATCTGGATATAACTCACTGAGGACTTCTTTGATATTTCGATACTTGAACTCTTATTCTTGGATATGTGTTTATGCCATATGTCACGACCCAACCCCGTAGGCCGTGACTAGTGCCCGAGCCGGGCACCCATACACACTGTGACCATAATCGGTGCAAACGGATTATACATATACGAAGTCGAGACATTAGATCATAGCTGGCATGACCAGATCGTGTACAAACAGAAAAGTAATACGTCGCCCCAAATCTGTCACAAACATATACACATATCGCTGTCACATCTTTCAGCGAATAATATCACACATAAGCCGGTAAGGCTATCATAGTATAGGGGGGACGTCCAAATCACAAATCACACAGACACAACTGAACAGTGATTACCCATAACCCACACATATGTCTACGGACCTACGAATAATAACGAGAATCATATGACGGGACGGGGCCCCGTCGTACCCCGAATAAACATATGCATAATGTACAATAACGAGATCTGGACCAAAGTATAGGCTCGGAACAAGGAGACGCTCAAGACAAATTTGAACGAATTCTAAGTCGTGGTGGGTCATCCAAATAAATACACAATACCGCGGCATGAAACGCAGCCCCCGAAGAAAGGGGGTCAGTACGAAATATGTACTGAATATGCAAAGCACGAGATATGGTAAACAGGATCATAATCGGAATAAGAGGTACAGAAAATAAATGCAAAATCAGAATGCCAAAATACTTACTTATCAAAACACAAATCATGCACAGGGCTCTTAGAATATGGTCGCCCGCCCGTCATTGGCGCCATAACACATCATACTCCAGAAGATTTCATATCTCCGAAACCCGACATATCACATATCACATATACACGGTACCCGGCCCTATAGCGGAGGGGCTCGGCACCGGACACATCATAACACCAAATATACACGGTACTCGGCCCTATAAGCGAGAGGGCTCGGCGAACCGACACATCATACTCCAGAATATCACGTAGTGCGCACGATAACATAACCGGCCCGGGACTCGGCGAAAGATATAACCATATGCACGAGCAGAGTCGTGGGAGACCATATGCGCTTTAAATCACTTTCAAAAACTCCATAGAATAGTCAAAACGAATTATCATTTAAAATCAGAGAATAGTCAAATCAAGTTTTCCCCCGAATGCCACTCGGAACATATCAAATAGAACTTTGGAAATCATAGTTACGTATCGGAATCATAAGTATAAGAATCATCATTTCAGACTCAACAGATAAGTATATAATCATACTCGGGGTCGGAAAGATAGTCATATTAAGTTCTTTCAAAAAAAGTCATTAGCACTATACAAAGGAAACTCGCGGGACCCACGAACGAGCGTCAACCCAATACGGGCCCGCCTATGAAGGACATAGTCATCATATGCTATAAAACCTCTTACGAACATATCGAGGCGATCCGGTTCGTCCTACGAAAGTTACGACCCTTTTTCCGACGTAGAACTTTTTAAGAACAAAACTTTTTATGCAACATTTGAAAACCAAATATTTCAAAGACATAAGGGCCATTATTCCATCACATTACGAATGTCAAAGATAAAATGCAAACAAGAATCTAGGCATACTCGGATCGCAAGAGAAGAATTTCCTGGAGGCTCGTGTCATAGCCTATTTACAACTAAGGCATGCCAAAAGAAGGAAGGGTTAATCTTTACATACCTTGTCCGCTTCCTAAGCTAATCCGAATTCAAGTCTCGACTTCTCAAAATCTACAATAACATCATTTGGCACCAAACATTAGTCATAAGCGCTTAGAAATCCAATTCTAAGTTAGCATTTCATTTACAGAAATTTGGGCAGCATTTTCCCTATAAAGTCAACAACCCCGAGAATTCAACTTGGCCAAATCTTCAACAACAATACACACAACCATACTAACAACATCAACAATTAATTCAAGATGCATTCTAACGTCAATAACTCGTTTCTACATAATTCGACAACATTCCATTTATTTCAAATCACCACCTACCATTAAGCCAACTTCAATGCTCATACATCCAAATACCAATCCGAAACTATTCAAACAAAACTCAAGAACATTTCAAACGATCCACACAACATTCCAAACGGCCCAACCACTTACCATATCACCCGAAACCTTCCAAATTCAATAAGAACAACAACAACAACACATTTCTTTCTTCAAAATTCATGAACTACACCATCAATCTACACATTAACAACATTAACCTCAATAATACAAGAAACTATAATAAAATCACATTACCTTCTCCAACAACCTACGAATGATTACAACTTCAATTTGAATCATTAAACCATCATTTTTATCATAGAATCCATATGACGACAACCAAAAATACTAAATAAAATTTGTTCATCATGCCCTACCAAAACAGCCCACTATTCGGCCACACCACCACATCACAATTTCATGAGCTTCATTCATTTCTACACACTACAACAACACACAAACATGCTCAATACAATTAATTCTTCATTCTTACACACCACTACACACACACGGCCAACACTTCAACATGCATGATTTCATGGATTTCATTCATTTTCACATACTACAACATGCACAAACCATCCATAACATATAAAAAGAAGATTAAACCTTACCTTCTTCACTTAGTTCTTCCACTTGGCTAGAGTTGAAAATTGCAAGAACAAAGGATTTACTTGCTCCAACAACCACTTCATGTTGTTTAGGACCTTCCAATTAGTTGAAAACCTAGGAGAAAATAATTTCTTTGTGATGAATTTCCATGACCCATTAAATGCCACCCCTTGGCGAATGCTCCTGTCTTTTTTTCTCCATGTTTCTTCATACTTCTAGAGTTAAAAAGATGAAGAATTAGTCTTGCTAAGTCATCCAATGTAAACATATAAGGTTCATCCATGTGTGCCATGGCCCACACATGGCTTGGATGATTTTAATTTGCATAAGCCATGGGTGGGAACCACCTAAGGCCACACGGCCACATCCATATTTTCATGAAAAATTAACAACTTCCACTAATTCACTTTTGACCCCAAATTTTCCTCAATATTCCATACCATTAAAATCATAAGTAACTTATGCCTTAAAACAAAATCGGATATCAAAAGTCCCAACCTCGTATCCCGGAATAATCTTGTCCTTAACTTTTCATGGTTAGCTCGGAATGTTTCAATGTACAAAATACGAGATATAACACCATATATCTGATTACGAGAATGTCTATTCTACAGTCTCTTTCCTTAAGTATGTTCACTAACTATTGTCGGCCTATGATGCCTATTCAGTACGTGTTGTTTGTACTGATGCTATCTTGCTACACTTCATTTCGGGGTGTAGAATTTGAGACAGGTTCCGCTCCTGCTTCTCGAGGCTGAGTTCCAAGACTGGCTTGCAAGTATCTAGGGTGAGCATATGATGAGTCGTTGCCTGGAGGCTCATCTATCCTGTCTTTATAGTCCATCATCCAGGCAGCTTTCATTTGGCATTCAGACTTGTGAGTTAGACATTCTTGTAGTTGCTTTTATGCGAGTCAGGCCAGTTCTTTGGGGACTGTAATGTCTTCCGCACTTATCGATTTTTAAATGATATTGAGATTTATTGTTATTTACATTGTTGTTCCGCATTTCTAGTTGTATGCTAGTTAAGAAAAGGGTTCGCCTACCGAGGTGGGGAAAGGTAGGTGCCCGCGCGACTTAGTTAAATTAGGTTGTGACAGTTTTAACTTAGAAATAAATAGCAGAATCTGCCCCGTCACCCGCTGCAGCGGCCACGTGTCCGCCACAGCGGGCCCGCTGCAACGGTTCCATAACCGTTATCGCGCCTTGGCCATAGCGGTATCCTGTCCGCTGTGGCAGCTTACCCCAAAAACCAATCAGCAGATGTGGCGGTTGGTCTTCTGCCATAGAGAAACCGCCACTGCGAGCCTAGTGCCGCTACGGCGGACACCAGACTACATAAAATCCTTATTTTTTGAAATTTCAACCCAGAAATCCTGTAATCACTCGAGGCCTCACAGATGCAAAACAAACATGCACACATACATAAAAACGTGATACGAACTCACATCGCAGCCTCAAAATTCCCAACGGAGGTCTATTTGAACAAGTCAACCGCCAATGGCCTAAGACCAACTTTTCAACCAATAACTCAAACGCTCCCGAGTGCCTTGGGAACCGAACCTAATACCCTGCCAAATTACAAACGCCCATCCGGACCTTTCAAAATCTACGGAGTTTCAAAAAAGGTCTGTTAACCTAAAAGTCAAGTAGGGGTCAAACATTGTCACTTAAAGGCTCAAATTTTTAAAAGTCACACTAAAACTCGCCCAATCATCTCGGGAACCGTACCACCCATCCCCACTGTCAAAATTGAACTCATAGGACTCAGGGAAAAGTCAACGGGTGTAAATGGGTCAAAAACACTATAACGACCAAACGGATCATTATAATATTACTTTGTAAAAGTTTTGGATCCAAAAAGTTACCCAAAATAGGATTCTGAGCCCCGAAGGGTAAAATCGAAAATTCATCCCGAAATCAGTCTACCCATGACCCAAGGAGTCTAAGTATCAAAGATGAACCAAATTCGACATCAAATAGATGATTAATTGGAGAATTGCTACTTTCTCACTTAGGGTTCATAAACCCCAATATCCCCATCCTAAATCAAGATTTCCAACATCCAATCTCCTAATAATCAATGATATAATCGTAATAGAAAGATTACGAACTTATGCATTTGATCCATCTTGCACAATCGCTCAAAATTCACCTTAAACCGAGTCCCAAAGCTCCAAATATGTGATTGAATAGGCTAAACTCAAAATGGGGAATTAATTACTTCTCTCCAGCTATTTTTGCATCAGCAGTCCATTTTTCGCCTCTGCAAGATCGCATCTGTGACAATTTTCTCGAAGGTACGAGAACCACTAAAATATCCAAGGCCGCAGATGCAGCCTGGCCCAACTCTTCTTTTCCTTGCACCTGCGGTCCACCACGCACAGGTGTTGCCTCGCAAGTGCGAGCCCTTTCTCCTTGGTGCGAGACACCAGAAACCTAAAAGTTTAAACTTCGATTCAACAACCGAACTCATCCGGAACCTCCCGGACATAAACCAAATATGCAAACCTATTCTAAAGCACGCTTTGAATTCACTGGCGCACTCAAAATTTCCAAAAGAGGTCATCTTGACCCGGTGTTGACCAAGGTCAACTCCAATTCTCATATAACTAAATTTCTAACCAAAGGTCCAAAATACCCCCTGAGTCCCTCGAAAATAGAACCAACTACTCAACCAAGTCATAATGGATATTCCGGACCTTATGGAATCGACAGAATTTCCAAAAAGACTCATTTACCCCCGATGTTGGCTTTAGTCAACCAATCCTTTAAGAACTTCCAAAATCTTATTTTCTTACCAAAATATCATCTGAAGACCTCGAGAATGGCGCCACCCATTCCCACCAGTCAAATATAACATAACTAAGCTAGGGGAAGGATCAATAGGGGTAAAATAGAAAAACAGGTCATTACATTCAATTAATTGTTTAAGTTAAATAATGATTAATTGATAAGTATTTTACTCAGTTAAATCAAGAAATTTGGTTAATTAAATAAATGATCAATGACAACTCAATTTCATGGTTAATTTAGCTTTAATTGCAATAGTTTTAAAAGTTGGTTAAAATTGATATGGTCCAATTGATTCACGCGTTAATTACGACCATAATTGAAGAATGTTGGTTAAGTTTAAGTTTTTGATTATAGCCACATTCACACAAATGATCTGTTTTTTATTTAATTCCATCTAATGATTAAAACTATGCCAAAGCCACTTCCCATTTCCCATTAACCCAGCCCAATTCCCCTTTATTTCCACAAAACCAAACATACCCCTACCTTTTTCTCTTCTGTGAATTGGGGTTCAAACCCTAATTCTCTCTCTCTCTCTCTCTCTCTCTCTCTCTCTCTCTCTCTCTCTCTCTCTCTCTCTCCTATTTTTCTTTTTCTGATCAACAAGGATGAACTCTTAATGAATTTTGTCATTTTGTTCACGATTTCTATTGGCTTTATGATTCACAAGGATTCAAAGAGAATCCTTTGAAATCTCAAAGTCCCAAATCGATCGAAAATTAGTAATTTTGAGGTTTTGGGGTTCTATATAAAGAACCTCATCCCCTTCATTTCAAACAACTCTTTTCAGAGCCAAAAAAAAATTGAGTTTAAACCAGGGATCCGACTTGAATTGGAACCCTCGTTTGTGGAGTTGGTTTAAAAAAATTCTTTTTCTTTGGTGGCTGAGTGTTTTTGGGTAAACAAGAAGCTCAAATGATCTCCCCTATTCCAAGTTTTGCATTTTTAAAGGTAATTCTTCATCCTTCCATTTTTAAATTTTAGCATTTTTATGCTTATGTATGTGTTTAAGATTAGAGTTTACTTAGTGAAATTATGTGTTAATTAGTTTATAGCCATATAGTTTGTTTAGTAATAGTTTGATAATTGATTTTCTTAGGGGTTAATTAGGTTAATGTAACACCCCGTAATTCTATACGTTGAAATTCGTAAGTGTTGGGTGCCCCAGGTATGGACTCTGGAAGTTACCTCCCACCTATCTTATGGTTAAGAGGGTTTAAGCTCATATTACAAGTTATGCAAAGGATTGGAGGTCAAGTGAATCAAGAAAATTAAGTTTGTGGAACTTTGAAGAAAGTATGAGGGGCAATTTTGGCCCAACTTTGAGAAAGAATATCTTTTACTCTATGAAGAGTTTTGGAGCAAAGCAAAAGCCCAAAATGAAGTTCGAGAAGTCTAGTTTCCAACGTAACAAATCGCTCGTCGATACGACATCGGAGTAGAGAATTATGAGCGTTACAAGTTAGGCTGACAGAACAGAAACACATGCTACAATAACCGACGTGCTATAGTAGCCGCGCTGCTACAGTACCTGCTACAGTACCAAACCGACTTTGGGACCTTATAAAAAGGGTTTTACCCCTCCTTTTTCATCCAAAAACACCTCTCAAATTATCCAAAACTCTCTAGAAAATTCTCCCAATCTTTCCTCCACAAAATTTTAACGCGAATTAAGTACAATCTCCAGATTCAAGTTCGGACAGTGCGTAGTTGTGATTATACTATCGTATTGCGGTAAAGCGTGGTTGAAATTTAAGGCAAATATTGGAGATATCGTGGTACTAGCGAGAATAAGGTATGAATCCCTCCTTATTGATATGGATATAAGTTTATTTACGGAAGTAGAGTTGTTGAATAATTGTATAGTTGATTTGTTGGTGGAAAAATTGGACATATGATGTGTGGGGTATTTTATGGAATATATTGGTATTGATAATATTGTGGTTGATGTTGGTATTGTTGTTATTGTTGTTGGTTGCTGGATTATGATTTCGGGCTAGGCATATAAACAGGGGAGATGCTGCCTGATTTTCGACAACATATATAATAATTTAGATTGAAAGCTCAGTACAAGTATACTACGATAAGTATAATGATTGTATGAAATCTTTCGAATGTAGATTTATGAGCCCGGAAGGATAAGCGTAGGTATTAGGAGACCGAACAGGTATGTTAAGGCTAGTCCCTTCTTTTTCAAAGGCATGATTCGTTTCTTGTGAACCCATATTTGTTTTCCAAAATGCTCGTATTCTCAAGAGCTAAAGATTCATGATCTTGAAAGTTTCTTATGATGCCAAGGATGAGTATGCTTTTATGATGATGAAAATGATGACGATTCTATTCTAGAAATTCCAAATGTTCATGATTTTGATAAAATTATGAGATTACTGAGTTACTTCAAAATTTTCTTGATGCCACTCATTATTGATTAATCTCACCTTATGTTCTTGTTTCTTCAATGTGAGATATAGCGTACGAGTATAATATACGTGTATGTGTAAAGCTATTTTGTGGCATTACCAAGTTCTATTACTTTATTTCGCTTATGCATTGCGCTCATTCTCATTTTTCATGTGTGTATATATATATAAGGCACAATTGACAGGAGGTGAAGCTGTGTCCTTTGTTGTGATGAATATATGTAAGGCACAGTTGACATAGGGTGAAGCTATGGCCTTTGTTGTGATGAATATATGTAAGGCACAGCTGACAGGGGGTGAAGCTGTGGCCTTTGTTATGATGAATATATATAAGGCACAGTTGACAGGGGTGAAGCTGTGGCCTTTGTTGTGATGAATATATGTAAGACACAGTTGACAGGGGGTGAAGCTGTGAACTTTGTTGTGATGTATATAAGTAAGGCATGGTTGACGGGGGGTGAAGGGCCGTGGCCTTTGTCGTGATGTATATATAGGCACAATTGACGGGGGGTGAAGTTGTGGCTTATGTGGTGGCGTGCATGTGCATTTCTATAGATGTGCGTGCTTTCGATATATATATATATATATATATATATATATATATATATATATATATATATGTCATGCCGATTTATTTAGCTTCACATATTCACTGGCATGTCTCAGACGTCTCTCATGAGCTTTTGTACATGTTTATTTTATGCCTTACATACTAGGTACATTGCTCGTACTGACTCCCCTATTGCTTGGGGGGGCTGCATTCATGCCCTCTGGTTCAGGTAGCCAGCCAAGTGAGCCAAGCCTATAGGATCTCCCCTCAGTCTCAGCCAGCGAGCTCCATTTGGACCAGAGCTTCAACCCTTTTTGGTATGCTATTTTGATATGTACATATATGTGTATAACAGGGCCTTGTCCTGTCTTTTCTACAGTTTATATTCCATAAAGGTCTATAGACAGTTGTCTATAGTGGGGGTGTTATGCGGCTTCAGTTGTTCCTCACTTTTGTGTACAGTAAATATATAAAGGCTAAATCGGTCTAAGTTGTGATCCTTTGCTTGTATGCTTATATATATGTCCATATGCATGTTTTATGAGATTCTGGAGTAAGATTATTGTGCAAATGTTATAGCAGATGGTACCGATCGAACGTCAAATAAAATGGGCCACCAGGTTACCTAATATAGAGCAGGAACAAGTTCAGGGGTGCTTGATCTGTAGTGGTCGGGCACTCATCGCAGCTCATCGGTTTGGGCTTTGACAAAAGTGGTATCAGAACAATTCTTCCTGGGGATTGTCTACAGACCGTGTCCGATAGAGTCCTGTTTATGGGTGTGAAGCCGGCCACACTTATAAACAGGAGGTTGCAGGGCATTTAGGAATCATCGACCTTTCCTTCTATCTTAGATCGTGCGATAGAGCCAGAGCCTAGGAAGGATCGCTTTTGACCCTCTTTTCCTACAGGTAAATGCAGACTGATAGAGATAAAGAGACCTAGCTCAGACAGTGGGGGTGCCAAGAAGGCCCCCAGAGTAGATTCAGGACCACAGGCTCCGGGATCGAGCAGGAGGAGCCTTAGCTATTCCATTGAGACCGATCCCTCTGAGGACCCCGCGACGATTCCCCTAGAGTTTCTAACTTCTATAGAGAGGGACCCATCGGAGGACAGTTATGACACGGACCCGTCTGAGGGTTCGTATGAGACACCGGAGGAGAAAATTCCTGAGGTTGTACCCGCTGCTCCTATGGTAGAGCACTACGTCAGGCCAGCTACCCCGGTGAGTGTTACTGATTACTCTAGTCCTCTATCTTGGCCGTCAGTAACCAGGAGCTACCGGAATACCCGTATCTGTAACAGCTCAGGCCACCGCATGTAGAAATTGTCCGCTTTGGAGCCTTTGCCCCTCACGATTTTAAAACGTGTCTACAAAGGAGAGGTATCCAAGCATTTATAAAGCACTCTTCGTTCTCCTTCCCAACCGATGTGGGATTCGCCTAAACCGATGTGGGATTCGCCTAAGGCAAGCCTTACACTCACCCCCCTTGGGACTCAGCGTCCTCGCTGAGGTTTGCCCCACCACCGGGTTTGCCCCACCACCGGCCCGGCACCGGCTCTGTCACTAACCGTAATAGCCCGGAGCCACCGCATATAGAAATTGTCCGCTTTGGAGCCTTTGCCCCTCACGGTTTAAAACGCGTCTATAAGGGAGAGGTATCCAAGCACTTATAAAGCACTCTTCGTTCTCCTCCCCAACCGATGTGAGATTCGCCTAAGGCAAGCCTTACACTATTGTAACACCCCGTACCTTTAACCTAAGCTTTGACCATGATCCTAGACTTAGAAAATCAGATAAAGAATGTGGGAATTTAAAATTTCCTCTTCAGTTGTAAGATGATGGTTTACGCCCATGAACAGTGATCGTATTTCAGTATACGACCCGTATTTCAAATCGTAAATTGGTACCAAAGATTTCTGAGCATTCTGGAATTTGACACTTAGAGGTTACATCGTTAAATACGGACCGTATTTCAAAATACGGCCCTTATTTCAAAACGTATTTGGAATTTGGAAATACTTCGTTGATGAAAGTTGTAGTGCTTTGAAATACCTTTCCAACGGTACATTATGGGGGTCAAACGGACATCTGTGCAAAGAGTTATGGCCATTTTACTGAAGAGACGCAGTGCAGTCCATACGGAATACGGACCGTATTTCAAAATACGGCCCGTCTTTCAAAATACGGCCAGTATTTTGCTGGACATAAAATTCAATTTTCCAGAATAGTATATATTCGTCCATATCAGTTCAAATCATTATTTTTCATTCCTTCAAGCCCTAGAACGACCTCCTACTCTCCTCCATCATCAAGAACACCAAGGTAAGCCTACTCTAATTATTCCAATTCAATTATAACATATACTCTAATAATCTAAATAAGAAATCATCATTCCTAAACTAGGGTTTTCAAGAAAACCCATCTCAAGGTTCAAGAATTCAAGATTTTGGAAATCTTCTTCAAAGCTCAAGTCTTTAATTCAAGTTTTGGAGCGACTAAGGTATGTAGAGTTACTATCTACGTGTGGGATCATCAATCTTCTTCCCCACCCCTCATAATTCATAAATTATGATTCTTTACGAAAACTAGGATTTCTATACCATGCTCATGATAACCCTAGGTCCATGTCCATGGTTATATTATGTATGAATTTTTATAATTCCATCATTGAGTTCTTAATATTTCTTCATGATTATTAAGAATCTATCCGTAATCTATGAAAAATCCATATATCTCATTCCATGGGTTCATGCATGGTAGTTTATGATATATTATGCTATTTTCAAGAAAATACCACACACGTTTTAGAAGTTCATGCAAGCAAGCTATAATTTATGATATCCATGTACAAGCAAGTTATATTCATGAAAACCATGGGCAGCAAGTGCCACTTATTTTACATGTTCAGGATTTTGGGAGTTGCTTTAATTACCAAGGAAGGCTTCAGATAGTCTGAAACTACGTAGCCACTGTAGGATGAGGATCGCTCCACCCATGTCCCGGACGATCTCTCATAATGACTGGATCCTTTCATATTTTATTAAATCTCATGTTCCCCGGCAAGGACGAGTGTTCTATCGGGACGCAAGCACCAGACCATGGATTGGTTATAAGTTATTGCTCTCCCTACTTATGATATTTTTACCATGTTATATATATATATATATATATATATATATATATATATATATATATATATATATATATATATATATATATAGATGCATTCATGTTCATGACCAGGTTTCAGTTCCTATCATTATTATTTCATGTCCCATGTTATTTCATTTAGTTGCTTTATATACCAATACATTCAATGTGCTGACGTCCCCTTTTATTGCCCAGGGGCCTGTATTTCACGATGCAGGTACTGATATACGGACGATACATTTGCTCGAGGAGGGGACGCATTCGTATCGCTTATTGGTGAGCCCCATCTCATTCGGGGTTTAGTCAACTTTTGTTTTATGATTAGTTATGCATCTAAGGTATCAGGGGGCTTTATCCCGCAGTATGTTTTTCAGTCAGACTTGTGATAGAGGTTTCATAGACTAGACAAGTCAGTTATGTTATGTCAGACATTCGGAGTCGTATAGCCATTTTGGCTCATTCATGTTATTTCCGCACTCATGTTTAAACAAGTATTTTTATTAAGTACTATGATGTTACACCCCAGAAAATTTCGCGTTACTAAGGCTGCAGATGGCTTAATGTGAGCTCAAGGAGGAGCAAATATTACAAGTATAAAGGATGAAATTCTACTGTATTAGCATGAGGACAGCATGAGTATGATATTTGGAATGATACGTTAAAAGATATATAGCCCTCACAACCGTAAGCTGAGGTGGGGCCCACAAGATGGGGGTTTTATAAAGGACATATGGCAAGTTATATGGACAATATATGTGAAGTTAAACACAACTCAAGAAGGACCCTTGAGCCAAGTCCAAGTGTAAGCCCTCCAAAAAGATGTTTTTAAGTTACGTTTTCGTGTGATCTGACTTCGAGAGGCCATAACCCCATTAATATTTGGGAATTTGGGAAAACTCCAAAAATGAAAGTTGTAGATAATTGAAATACCTTTCCAACCATAGGTCGTGGGTCTGAATGTGACATAGGAATAAAAAGTTATGGACGTTTTAAGACAGAAAGGTAATGCTGGGCAGTGGGCTCGGCCCAACCCGACTCAAGGTCGGTGGGAACCGACCCAAGACCCATATATAAGGGATAAAGTCATAAAAATTCATTCATTTACACATCAAGAAGTCCACAAAATTTTAGAGAGGGAGAGAGGAGAGTTAGAGAGAGAAAGTGGAGAATCGATCAAGTTCGAGGCCCCGAATCCCCAGGCTCGTGAAGGATAAGGTATAGTACAAGTTGTCGTCGTCGTTTTAAGCTAAAAGTTGAACTTGGGGGATGTTGGTTTCGTGGTGGCTGCTGATATAAGGTATGTTTAAGATGTTAATGATGTTCTTACCATGATCATTGATAGATTTGACGGGTTAGAATAGAGAAAATGACGTTGAAAGTTCGGTTATAATTTTTGGATATCAAATGACTTGGGGGCTGTTTTGGTATGATTAAATGGATAGAACTAGTTGGATATTGATATAAAATGATTATTGATATTGTTATTGATGTTGTTGATAAGTAGTTGTTCTTGAATTTGGGAGAATAAAGTGTATGAAGATATCGTATACAAAGCGTATACCGGGCTGTTTTGGTGTATATCTTTGGAGTTGATGCTTTGAGTTTAAAGAGACTTATACGAGATTGTTGTTGTTGTTGTTGGTTGTTGATTGTGTTGTTAAATTGAATTGGAATTAAAGGGAAGCGAAGATTACATGGAAAATGCTGCCCGAATTTACGGAAGTTAATTACGAGCTTAGAGAAGTATATTGTTATATCCCGTATTTTGTACGTTGGGACATTCCGAGCTAACCATGAAAAGTTAAGGACAAGACTATTCCGGGATACGAAGTTGAGACTTTTGACCTTCGATTTTGTTTTAAGGCATAAGTTGCTTATGATTTTATTGGCATGGAATATTAAGGAAAATTTGGGGTTAAAAGTGAATTATTGGAAGTTAATTATTTCATGAAACAAGGCCAACTTGGCCGTGGGACTTAGGGGTGGTTCCCACCCATGGCTTGGCAAATTTTAATTCATCCAAGCCATGTGTGGGCCATAGTACACATGGATGAATAACATATGATTATATTAGATGACAAGCAAGAATAATAGTCATCTTTTTCAACTTAGAAGCTTGGAGAGAAATGGAGAAAAAGAGAGGAGAGGGTGTTCGGCCAAGGGCTGGCCGAATGAGCCCATGGAAATTTATCAAGAAAAATTAATTTCTTCTAGCTTTTCAACTCATTGAAAGGTCCTAAACAACATGAAGTAGTTGTGGGAGCAAGCAAAGCCTTTGTTCTTGCAATTCTCAACCCTAGCCAAGTTGAAGAACTAAGTGGAAAAGGTAAGGTTTAATCTTCCTTTTTATATGTTATGAATGGTTTGCGCATGTTGTAGTATGTGGAAATGAATGAAATTCACGAAATTATGGGTGTTAGGTTGTAGTCGTGTGTGTTGTGTTATGGCCGTGTATATGTGGTGTTGTGTAGGAGTGAAGAATTAATTTTATTTAGCATGTTTAGTTGTTGTTGATGTGGATCCTAGGATGAAAATGAAGGCTTAGTGATTCAAATTGAAGTTGGGGTCGTTTGTAGGTTGTTAGAGAAGATAATGTGATTTTAATGTAGTTTCTTGAATTTATGAAAATGATGTTATTAATGTGTGGATTGTTGATGTAGTTTATGAATTTGGAAGAAAGAAATGTGTTGTTGTTGTCCCTATGGGAATTGGAAGGTTTCGGGTGGCATTGCACATTGGTTGGGCCGTTTGAATATTGTATGGATTGTTTGAAATGTTCTTGAGTTTTGTTTGAATGGTTTCGGATTGGTATTTGAATGTATGAGCATTGGCGTTGGCTTAATTGTATGTGGTGAATTAAATGCAATTGGAATGTTGTCGAGTTATGTAGAAAGGAGTTACTAATGTTAGAATACGTTTTGAATTACTTATTGATGTTGTTAGTATGGTTGTTGGTATTGTTGTTGAAGATTTTGTCACGACCCAACCCCGTAGGCCGTGACTAGTGCCCGAGCTGGGCACCCAAACACAATCATTAGTCCGAATCATACACAGATAGCTTATACAGACACAAATACCAAACGCTGTCTCAGATTATATCAAACTGTCTCAAACACATCTCACACACAACCATATATATATATATATCAGAAGCCGGCAAGGCTATCAAATGGCGCAACGGCCCAAAGCATATACAAATGCAAGCCGACGAGGCTGCCACGGCGAATGGGATCGCCCAGAACGTATAGCATACAAACACAACTGTACAGAATGGGCATAACCCACATACACGTCTACAGACCTCTAAACAGACAAACAGAATCATATGGCGAGACAGGGCCCCGCCGTACCCCTGAACAAATATATACATATGCAACGGACGAGCGTATACCAAAATGTAGGCTCCAGAACAAAGGGAGCACTCTGACAGCAGAATGGAAATCCTACGCCGGTGGATCACCAAAATCTGTACCTGCGGGCATGAAATGCAGCCCCCGAAGAAAGGGGGTCAGTACAAAATATGTACTGAGCATGTAAAGCATGGAATATCGTAAACAGAACCGTACCGAAACGAGGAGGCAAAAAGTAGCACAATAACCAGAAAATCATAACACTTGCCTTTGAAACATAAATCATACGTATCCATTTCATATTCAGCTCATCATAGGACTGAGAAATAGAGTCAAAAAATCATCTCGTACACATGCATAGATATAATGTGCCCCGGCCCTCTAGTGAGGGGCGCTGTAAGTAAAATCATCACATCATGTACATATAACGTGCCCCGGCCCTTTAATGAGGGACCCGGTAAGTAAAATCATCATATCATATACATATAACGTGCCCCGGCCCTCTAGTGAGGGACGCGGTGAATGAAGTCATCATATGCCATCCTGGCCACCTCCCCATATCATCATATCATAATCATATCATATAACATGCCCCGGCCCTCTAATGAGGGGCGCGGTGAATCATACTGTAGAATCGTGCACGAATACATGCCCTGGCCCGGGACGCAGTGAAAGAGATCATAATAGCTCGCACGAGCAGAGTAGTGAGAAACCATATACACAAATCATCATCACAGACTCAACAACATAATCAAACGAAATCTCATTTAAAAGCTAAATAACGGTCAAGTCAAGTTCCTTCCGAAAATCATTCGAGAACATATCAAGTATCACTTTAGAAATTGTAGGTACGTGTCAAGATCATATGACATAGCTTGTGGAGATCAAAAACATAGTCGTCATTACAGACTCAACAAAATAGTCGAAGCGAACTATTATTTCCAAAACCAAGACAATAGTCAAATCGAACTTTCTTTCGAATACCACTCGGGAACATATTAACCCAAACTTCAGAAACCATAGCTATGCATCAAAATCATATGCATAAGATCATTATCATAACCTCAAAAAGTAAGTAAACTTATCGTACTTGAAATCGGGATCATACTCATATCATATTCTTTCAAAAGTTGTCAGAAGTACATAAAGGGAAGTCGCGGGACCCACGGACGGGTGTCGACCCAAGTCGGGCCCGCCTATGGAAAACATAGTCATCATACGTCATGGAATCATTTTTGATTATATCGAAGCGATCCGGTTCTGTCTGTGAAAGTTACGGACTTTCGTAGTTTTCGGAATCATTTAGGAACAAAACTCTTTTAAAAAACCAAACTTTTATGCAACTTTTGAAACTTTGTCATACAAAAGACATAGGGGCCAATATTTCATCATATCATGTATACGAAG
This sequence comes from Lycium ferocissimum, assembly GCF_029784015.1. NCBI lineage: Eukaryota > Viridiplantae > Streptophyta > Magnoliopsida > Solanales > Solanaceae > Lycium > Lycium ferocissimum. The sequence continues at coordinate 11,079 of NW_026727796.1, read as the reverse complement.
ACCGAGAAACAAATAATAATCACAGACATGGTCGGGTCGCGAGAGTAGAATTTCCCCGAGGCTCGTATCATAGCCTAATTACGACTAAGGCATGCCAAAAGAAGGAAGGGTTGCGCTTTACATACCTTGATCGGTCTCAACGCTAATTCAAACTCAAGCTAACTCCAACCTACGTCTCGGGCTGCCCAAGGTGTACAAATAAATTATAATATGCCAAACATTAGCTATAGACATTTGGGCATTTAATTCCAAATTAGCGCTTAATTCTACAGAAATTTGGGCAGCATTTCCCCTGTAAATAGACCAACCCCGAGAATTTAACTCCGCCAAATCAATAACAAAAACAACAACAACCAACCTAGCAACATCAATAAGCAATCCGAAAGGCAATATAACATTAGTAACTCTCTTTTACATCATTCAACAACTTTCAATATATTCAATTCAACGGCTTACATTCAAGCCAACATCAACGCTCAGACATTCAAATACTAAGCCGAACCCATACCAACAACATTCAAGAACATCTTAAACAATTCATACAATATTTCCAACATTCCAACAATTGCTCCAATTTACCCGAAAACAGCCCCAAACCCGAGAACTTCACTATAACACACTCCTCATTTCCAAATCATGATTTGCACCAACAATTCACATTCTAACAATGCTATTCTCATCAATATACAAATTACATCAAATGCACAATACCCTTCAAATCAGCCCATACAATTACAACATCAATCTTGAGTCATTAAACTCTCATTTCCAACATAGAATTCATAACGACAATTTGTTCATTCTCAATCTACACAAAGGGGACCTATTCGGCCAACACCATACAAACACATATAGATGATTTTCATTCTTTTCTTCACACTACACAACTAAACATGCTACATAAAATCATTTCATCATCCCAACACAATCCACACACACACGGCCAAACCTCATACACATGGCCTCAACTCCAACATACTATATTTCATGATTTTCATCCATATTAACATACTACAACATGCATACAACATTCATAACACATAAAACATGATTAATTCTTACCTTTCTTCTTCAACTCCACAACTAGCTAGGGTTTGCAAGGATGAAAACTAGCGGGTTGATCGCTCCAACAACACTTCCACGCTACTTAGGGACCTCCAATTAGTGGATTTGCATCAAAGAAATATTTTTGGGATGGCTCAAATTGATCTTCAATTTTTTTATTCTTGGCCGAGAGGTTGAGGTTTTGTTCTCCAAGGTTCATGAAATTTCTAAGTGTTGGAAGATGATGAGAATGATTAACTTAGTCATCTTTTGTGCCCTTATATGAATTGTACAAGTGTCCATGGCCCACACACATGTGTTGGACCAATTAAAATTGTCCACAAAGTGTGTGGGACCATTTCAAGCCACATGGCTAACATGGCCAATTTTCATGAATTTCAAACTTCCAAATATTCCACGCCAACAAATTCATGAACAACTTGTGTCTCAAAACGAAATTGAAGGTCAAAAGTCTCGACATTGCATCCCGGAACGGTTTTGTCTCTAACCTATCATAGTCAATCCGGATTGTCCCAATGTACGAAAATGCGGGATATAACAGATTTGGCCGAGTTGAATTCTCGGGATTGTTGAATTTACAGGGGAAATGCTGCCCAAATTTTTGTAAATGAAGTGCTAGCTTAGAATTGGATTTCTAAGTGCTTATGACTAATGTTTGGTGTCTAACGACGTTGTTGTAGATCTTGGGAAGCCGAGACTTAAATTCGGATTAGCTTAGGAAGCAGACGAGGTATGTAAAGCCTAACCTTTCTTTCTTTTGGCATGTCTTAGTTGTAAGTAGGCTATGCTACGAGCCTCGGGGTAACTCTATTCTTGCGATCCGAGCATGTCTACGATTCTTATTCACTTCTTCATGTTGCCATTTGTAATGTACTAGAATAATGGTCCTTATGTATTTGGTATGATTGGATTTCAAAGTTTGCATAAAACGTTTTGTTCCTAAAGGGTTCGATACCGAAAAAGGGTCGTAACTTTCGTAGACAGAACCGGATCGCCTCGATATGCTCGTAGAAGGCTCTGTAGCGTATAATGACTATACCTTCCATAGGCGGGCTCGGATTGGGTTGACGCTCGTCCGTGGGTCCCGCGACTTTCCTTTGTATAGTTCTAACGACTTTTGAAAGAACTTGGTATGACTATCGTCTTAACCCTCGAGCGTCAATTACTTACTTACCTATCGAGTCTGTAATGACGATTATGTTCTCGATTTCCATAAGCCACTCTATATGGTTTTGAAACGTATCCATGATTTCTAAAGTTATATTTGATATGTTCCCGAGTGACATTCGGGGGAAACTTGATTTGACTATTCTCTTGGTTTTAAATGATAGTTCGTTTTGACTATTTTATGAGGTTTTTTGAAAATGTTTTAAACTGCATATAGTCTCCCACGACTCTGCTCGTGCATATGGTTGTTATATCTTTCGCCGAGTCCCGGGCCGGTTATGTTATCGTGCGCACTATGTTATATTCCGGAGTATGATGTGTCCGGTTCGCCGAGCCCCTCGCTAGAGGGCCGGGTACCGTGTATATTCTGGTGTTATGATGTGTTATGGCGTTATGATGTGTTATGTGATATGTCGGGTTACGGAGATTTGAAACCTTCCGGAGTATGATGTGTTATGGCGCCAACGGGCGGCGACCATATTCCCTGAGCCCCATGCATGATTTGTGTTTTGATAAGTAAGTATTTTGGTATTCTGGATTTTGCATTTATTTTCTGTACTTCTTGTTCCGATTATGAACCTGTTTACTATATTTCATGCTTTGCATAATCAGTACATATTTCGTACTAACCCCCTTTCTTCGGGGGCTGCGTTTTATGCCCGCAGGTACAGATACTCGTTGTGATGATCCGACAGTTTAGGATTCCCATTCAGCTATTTTGGAGCGCTCCCTTATTCCGGAGCCTATGTTTTGGTACAGACTCTTCCGATGCATATGTATATGGCTATTCATGGGTACGGCGGGGCCCTGTCCCGTCATATGATTCTGTTGTTACTCTTAGAGGTCTGTAGACATATGTGTGGGTTGTGGGTAGTCACTATTCAGCTATGTCTGTGTGATTTGTGATTCGGACATCCCCCTGTATTATGATAGCCCTACCGGCGTATGTGCGATATACGTCTGCGAAAGTTGTAATTGTGATCTGTATATATATTTATGACAGATTTGGGGCGACGTTTCACTTTTCTGTATGTATACGATCTGGTTATGCTAGCTAGGATCTGATGTCTGACTTTTGTATATGTATAATCTGTTTGTACGCTGACTTTGGTTAACAGGTGTGTATGGGTGCCCAGCTCGGGCACTAGTCACGGCCTACGGGGTTGGGTCGTGACAGAAGTGGTATCAGAGCGGTTCATCCTCGGATTGTCTACAGACCGTGTCCGGCAGAGTCTTGTTTATGGTGTGAAGCCGGCCACACTTATAAACAGGAGGCTGCGGGGCATTTAGGAATCAGTGACCCTTCTTCTGTCTTAGATCGTGCGATAGAGCCAAGTCATAGGAAATGGGATTTCTCGTACTAATTTTGATTTCAGTAGAAGGACGACAGCGACAGGAGAAAGTGATTGACGATATTCGAAGTTACAAAGCACGCAGGTAAGTAAAGGCACGAAAGATATATGTCAGGTAAGGTATTGAGGTACGATTGAAATGTAAAGTTAAAAATTGAAAGGGAAAAGTAAACAGGAAAAAGGTAACCGGTGCAGTTCGAGTTGGACACACGAGGTAAGTCCATCATTTTCATATTGTTGTTGATATTGGGAGCCCTGTGTGGCTATGATATGATTTGATATATATATATATATATATATATATATATATATAGATATATATATATATATATATATATATATGTTGGCCTTGTGAGGCCTTTTTGGTATTTCCTGCATGCAGGTTTTGAGATAGTAGGAAAAATAGAGGAAACTCTGCCAAAATTTTCCCAGAAAAAAAAAAGAGAAAAAAAAAAAGAATGAGATGTGGGTTTGTGATATGCCTTGAAAGGTCGTGTCAATAGTAAGGATAGAATTTGATTAGGTTGCCAGTACGGCTGACCTTGAGAAATAAGTTAACGATTGAATTGATGATAATAGTAATTAGGAGGTCGATATCGATATGGTAATAGAATTTGAAAAAGGCTTGTGATATTAAGAGATGATCTAAAAGAGACTGACAAGTCTTGATAGAGTGTTATATTAAGGTACCAACTGAATTGGTAAGCAGGGATAAATTATGACGAGTTTATGGCTAGAAGAAATAATAGTATGATTAAGACAAGAATACAGAGGAAAAAGAATTGTGACGGATATGAATGTGTTGATAACACGGCTTGTGAGATATTAAGGATAAGATTGACTACGAACAGGATATTATGTGAATATAATGAGGATTGTTATGAAAATGAGCAAAGCCTAAGCGAGGAAGTGACCAAAGGATATGACGCGATCTATGTGACTAAAGTATGAAGGTGAGCTATGGATCAAAAGAAAAAAATGGAGGGATTTATGAAGTTCTACTATAGGGAGAGTTCAGAATAAAGATTATGAGATAACGGAAATGATAGCGGGCGCAAAAGAAGAAGGGGTTAATTGGAAAAAATGAAATGCAAAGAAAGGTGGGCGAGATAGCAGTGCAGTAATAGATGATGACACGTGTAGCCGGGAACAAGAGTGGTGTCAGTGACGGAACTGTGAAGGACCAAACTATAGAAAGATGAGTAACGAGGCAGAATGAGTGCTAGGAAATGACTGGTATGATAAGAACACATAGGGATGAACAGAATATGATTTGAAAATGAGAAAGGGATTATGTAGGAGTAATATTTTTCGAAGGACATAGAGGTATTATAGAATTCCTCGTGCACCGAAAAGAAGGTGGACATAGACTGGAAAAAAATATGGTAAGGGGATGCTAAAGGAAGCACCCAAGATAGACGTAATTAAATGGGTACGAATATGGAACAAAAAAGGAATACACAGTTACGAATGTAAAGGTGTAATGCGATGACATGGCGACAAGATAAGACTAATATGGAGATGAACTTGGTATGTTTTTGAGTAAGTTAGAAGCCCATGTTGGGCACACAGTAAGGGTAAAAAGGCATAAAGCATAAAGGGATACTACGTGCACACGACTTCACCTCGAAAATAATGGAATCTTTAAGCGACAAGGACGGTAGGCTTAAGGAACCGGTGGTGCAATTTAATTTCATCAAAAGAAGCAGATGATACAGATGGCGATAAAGATACTATTCCAAGAGAACTTTGGACACTTACCGTTGGAATATAAGTGCCACCTAACTGAGAATTTGGAATGATTGCAAGTATTAGATAAGTATCGATTGGGGTAAGAGACCCGTTCTAATTCGGAGGAAGATGTGTTATGAGAACATTTTGAAATCTGTTAAGACTTCAATGTACTCCAGATTATGTGCTGAAGGTCATGCGGTAAGGTGAATGCTATCAGATTAGCAATAGAGCATCGCATTTCATCAGAGTCCCAAAGTTAAGCGTGCTGGAGTGGGAGAAATTTTAGGATGGGTGACCCCCTGGGAAGTGTTTTGAAAGTCTTATAAATTCAGACATAGGAAGCAAATGAGAAGCTAGAGTAGCCTAAGGGAAGTTAGAATATGCGGAGTGAGCAGAAACCTTAAGAGGTCACATAGGACGAGGCAGACTGAACCGGTGAAAAGAAAGAAGGTGCATTACAGCTTTAGAATCAGGGTAAGTTGAATAGCATTTGGAAATATTTTGTAAGCAAGATGGTAGCAATTATGTATACGTATGTATATGACATCCCATACATGACTATATCAGCGGGTATGTACATCCCAGCAATCGACGTTGTGACATGTTGGAAGGCATTAATCGGACAGGGTAATGAAGTTCAAGTGAAAGGAAATAAAATGGCACAAATGTTATAAGGCGAGTTGATGCTGTTTCCACAATGATATTCTGGAAAAGAAAGAGAGTGAGTAGATGGAAGGTAAGGTGACCAAAATGTCGGAAAAAGCGAAAGGGTAAGAAACATGAGGGAGTAAAACCTCCAAGGGAGATGACGGGCGTATCACGACACTGTTTGGATAAAAACTTGGGAAAGGCGTGTGAGAGGGATAGAGTGTGGTAGTATGGAACAAAAGAGGAATGAGAAGCAAAGAAAAGAATGAATAGGCCGCGCAACGATGCCGAGAGATTTCTAACTTTCGAAAGATAAGTGCCGAAGACGATGGATATCTAAAAACCATTAATGTATGAGGACCTTCTAAATAAATGGGGGAAGAACATATTAGACTTGAAAGGGATTATGGCGTTTTTATGCTCCAGAAGGGGAAATTTATTAGCTTGGAGCTAGAGTTCAAACGATCACCGATACAAGGAAGTTGAAGACACGTATACATGTGTTGTGAGAGAATCGTAAGGGAGTAAGAATTTTCGTAACCTATGCTTTTGGGTTGTATTGTAAGATTTGAGGGATAAAGGTTAAAGAAACAGTTGTGGCAGAAATCTAAAGGAATAGTTATGGCAGGAGCCCAAGGATTTAGTTTGAACTCGAATTATGAGTTGCCATAAGTGTAACTGTACTGTGAAGGATAGCAAAGGGTGCAGTACCATTACGTATATACATACTTTGGATCGACGGAAGTAGTCCTGGGAAGGAACTAGGAGGAATAGTTAAGGGACATAACCATTATACCCACTAGCAACAAAGTCATGTTGAGTGAGCACTCAGAATGTAAAGGTAAATGGTGACAAGGATGTAAGGACTAATGATGTTGACCATTGAACCGCAAGTGAATCTCGATACAGTATGTCACCCTCAGACTGACAGACAGACCGAGCGTACTATTCAGACGCTAAGGGATATGTTGCGGGCCTGCGTTCTTGATTTCAGAGACAGCTGGGATGATCATCTGCCACTTATGGAGTTTGCCTATAATAATAGCTACTATTCTCGCATCCAGATAGCCGTATGAGGCTTTGTATGGCAGAAAGTGCAGGTCACCGATTGGCTGGTTCGATGTTGGCGAAACTAAGTTAATTGGGCCAGATATGATTCAGCAAGTAGTTGACAAAGTGAAACTCATTCAGGAGTGGTTATTAGCAGCCCAGAGTCGACCGAAGTCATATGCAGATAGTCAACGTCGACACCTAGAGTTCCAGGTCAACGATTGGGTATCTTTGGAAGTGTCACCCTTGAAGGGTGTTATGAGATTCGGCAGAAAAGAGGAAGCTTAGTCCGAGGCGTATTGGACCTTACCAGGTCGTCCCTAAGATAGACAAGGCTGCCTATGAATTAGATCTACCATCTGATGTGGGAGCAGTGCATTCAGTCTTCCACATGTCAATGCTTCGTAAAGGTATAAGCGATCCTTCCAGAGTAATTCCCATACATGATATCCAGGTGACAGGGGATTCATCCTGCGAGGAGCGGCCTGTAGCCATACCGGATCGTCAGGTGAGAAGATTGCATACTAAAGACATAACTTCCATTAAGGTATTGTGGCGGAACAATAACAGGGAAGAGGTGAAAAATACGTATCCCCACTTATTCCCTATGTCTACAGGTAATCTAAACTCCTTAATTGGTTATGCTGATTAATGAATGAACTGTAAGTGATAGTTATAAACGAGACTCCCCGAAATGCTTATAAGACCCGGTAGGACTGGTTTAACATTCTAGGACGAATGTTCTAAAGGGGGGGGGGGAGGATGTTATATCCCATATTTTATACGTTGGGACATTCCGAGCTAACCATGAAAAGTTAAGGACAAGACTATTCCGGGATACGAAGTTGAGACTTTTGACCTTCGATTTTGTTTTAAGGCATAAGTTGCTTATGATTTTATCAGCATGGAATATTAAGGAAAATTTAGGGTTAAAAGTGAATTATTGGAAGTTAATTATTTCATGAAACAAGGCCAACTTGGCCGCGGGACTTAGGGGTGGTTCCCACCCATGGCTTGGCAAATTTTAATTCATCCAAGCCATGTGTGGGCCATAGTACACATGGATGAATAACATATGATTATATTAGATGACAAGCAAGAATAATAGTCATCTTTTTCAACTTAGAAGCTTGGAGAGAAATGGAGAAAAAGAGAGGAGAGGGTGTTCGGCCAAGGGCTGGCCGAATGAGCCCATGGAAATTTATCAAGAAAAATTAATTTCTTCTAGATTTTTAACTCATTGGAAGGTCCTAAACAACATGAAGTAGTTGTGGGAGCAAGCAAAGCCTTTGTTCTTGCAATTCTCAACCCTAGCCAAGTTGAAGAACTAAGTGGAAAAGGTAAGGTTTAATCTTCCTTTTTATATGTTATGAATGGTTTGCGCATGTTGTAGTATGTGGAAATGAATGAAATTCATGAAATTATGGGTGTTAGGTTGTTGCCGTGTGTGTTGTGTTATGGCCGTGTATATGTGGTGTTGTGTAGGAGTGAAGAATTAATTTTATTTAGCATGTTTGGTTGTTGTTGATGTGGATCCTAGGATGAAAATGAAGGCTTAGTGATTCAAATTGAAGTTGGGGTCGTTTGTAGGTTGTTAGAGAAGATAATGTGATTTTAATGTAGTTTCTTGAATTTATGAAAATGATGTTGTTAATGTGTGGATTGTGATGTAGTTTATGAATTTGGAAGAAAGAAATGTGTTGTTGTTGTCCCTATGAGAATTGGAAGGTTTCGGGTGGCATTGCACATTGGTTGGGCCGTTGGAATATTGAATGGATTGTTTGAAATGTTCTTGAGTTTTGTTTGAATGGTTTCGGATTGGTATTTGAATGTATGAGCATTGGCGTTGGCTTAATTGTATGTGGTGAATTAAATGCAATTGGAATGTTGTCGAGTTATGTAGAAAGGAGTTATTAATGTTAGAATACGTTTTGAATTACTTATTGATGTTGTTAGTATGGTTGTTGGTATTGTTGTTGAAGATTTGGCCGAGTTGAATTCTCGGGATTGTTGAATTTATAGGGGAAATGCTACCCAAATTTCTGTAAATGAAGTGCTAGCTTAGAATTGGATTTCTAAGTGCTTATGACTAATGTTTGGTGTCTAACGACGTTGTTGTAGATCTTGGGAAGCCGAGACTTAAATTCGGATTAGCTTAGGAAGCGGACGAGGTATGTAAAGCCTAACCTTTCTTTCTTTTGGCATGTCTTAGTTGTAAGTAGGCTATGCTACGAGCCTCGGGGTAACTCTATTCTTGCGATCCGAGCATGTCTACGATTCTTATTCACTTCTTCATGTTGCCATTTGTAATGTACTAGAATAATGGTCCTTATGTCTTTGATATGATTGGATTTCAAAGTTTGCATAAAAAATTTTGTTCCTAAAGGGTTCTATACCGAAAAAGGGCCGTAACTTTCGTAGACAGAACCGGATCGCCTCGATATGCTCGTAGAAGGCTCTGTAGCGTATAATGACTATACCTTCCATAGGCGGGCTCGGATTGGGTTGACGCTCGTCCGTGGGTCCCACCGCGACTTTCCTTTGTATAGTTCTAACGACTTTTGAAAGAACTTGGTATGACTATCGTCTTAACCCTCGAGCGTCGATTACTTACTTACCTATCGAGTCTGTAATGACGATTATGTTCTTGATTTCCATAAGCCACTCTATATGGTTTTGAAACGTATCCATGATTTCTAAAGTTATATTTTATATGTTCCCGAGTGACATTCGGGGGAAACTTGATTTGACTATTCTCTTGGTTTTAAATGATAGTTCGTTTTGACTATTTTATGAGGTTTTTGAAAATGTTTTAAACTGCATATAGTCTCCCACGACTCTGCTCGTGCATATGGTTGTTATATCTTTCACCGAGTACCGGGCCGGTTATGTTATCGTGCGCACTATGTTATATTCTGGAGTATGATGTGTCCGGTTCGCCGAGCCCCTCGCTAGAGGGCCGGTACCGTGTATATTACGGTGTTATGATGTGTTATGGCGTTATGATGTGTTATGTGATATGTCGGGTTACGGAGATTTGAAACCTTCCGGAGTATGATGTGTTATGGCGCCAATGACGGGCGGGCGACCATATTCCCTGAGCCCCATGCATGATTTGTGTTTTGATAAGTAAGTATTTTGGTATTCTGGATTTTGCATTTATTTTCTGTACTTCTTGTTTCGATTATGAACCTGTTTACTATATTTCATGCTTTGCATACTCAGTACATATTTCGTACTGACCCTCTTTCTTCGGGGTTGCGTTTCATGCCCGCAGGTACAGATACTCGTTGTGATGATCCGACAGCTTAGGATTCCCATTCAGCTATTTTGGAGCGCTCCCTTGTTCCGGAGCCTATGTTTTGGTACAGACTCTTCCGATGCATATGTATATGGCTATTCATGGGTACGGCGGGGCCCTGTCCCGTCATATGATTCTGTTGTTACTCTTAGAGGTCTGTAGACATATGTGTGGGTTGTGGGTAGTCACTGTTCAGCTATGTCTGTGTGATTTGTGATTCGGACGTCCCCCTGTATTATGATAGCCCTACCGGCGTATGTGCGATATCGTCTGCTGAAAGTTGTAATTGTGATCTGTATATATATTTGTGACAGATTTGGGGCGACGTTTCACTTTTCTGTATGTATACGATCTAGTTATGCCAGCTAGGATCTGATGTCTGACTTTTGTATATGTATAATCTGTTTGTACGCTAACTTTTGTTAACAGGTGTGTATGGGTGCCCAGCTCGGGCACTAGTCACGGCCTACGGGGTTGGGTCGTGACATATATGAACCTTTTTCAAGTTGTCTACGGTGTTTCCTTTACCTTGATTGTGGATTGGCTAGTGGTTGGAAGCATAAGTTAAGCTAATCACATAAGCGACAAGGTATGTAAGGCAAACCTTTCTTCTTTTGGCATGATTCTTGTTGTTATTCATTCTATATGTACTCCATATGACTCCATTCTTAGACGAGTAAGGTCTATATGTTTCTCGTGATGGCTTATTGATATTGTACTCCTATTCTGTTCCGAAGGGAACACCCATAAGGTGCCAAGTTG
>NW_026727795.1:0-30294 GCF_029784015.1 Lycium ferocissimum | reverse complement strand
ATTTCACTTTTGGTCCCAAATTTTCATGAAATGCTCAACTTCCCATAATTCACTTTTAACCCCAAATTTTCCTTATTCCAAATTTACCCTTAACACTCCATGCCAATGGAAAGATGAATATGCAACTTGTGCACTTTTAACAAAATCGGAAGAAAATATGACCTTGTCCTTAACTTGTCGCAACCAACTTGGAATATTCCAACGTACAAAGTACGGGGTATAACAGTTCATACCATAGAATCATGCCTTAGATAGAACGATTGGGCCTTACATACCTTTGTCGTTTACTATTCGCCTACTTGCTCGTTCTTCTTTAAATGCTCGCGTCTTTACCTTCAAGAGGATTCGTAATAATATTAGTTAGACAATCATGAGAGCGCACTTATTAAAGCTATAGAAAATTGGACAGCATTTCCTTTGTTTATACTACTTTCCGTCATATTCCATACCAACCCTCAACGTTCATATCAACGATCACAATACCATAACAATAAGCATAATCCATTCGTGTTACCCACATTTAGGAATTCCATTCTCAATCCTCCATATTCATGACCAAAATTCACTTTCGTGTCCTTTCACATACAACACCTATTCCATGTTCTAAATGTCATTTATAACATGTTTATAATCTTAACATACCCATTTTCATGATTCATTCCAATCTTCAATTCAACAATGACACTATTGTCACATTTATGACCCATTTCATATATCCTTTGTAATTCAAGTGTTTCAACTTAATAATACCTTAGACATCATGAGAATGCCATAAAACATACCTTGGATGATGGAGGAACAAGCCTTGGATGATAATACACCTTTTGCACCAAAACCCTACTTCACCCTTTCTTGAATTTCTTGGTTTAGATGACTTCCATGAGGTTTCCTTCACTTGATTCACCTAAATTCTTGTTGTTGATTCTTGTTTTCCTTGGTTTTTCTTGTGGATGAAATGTGTGGAAGGTTCTAGAGGGTTTGAGAGGTTGAAGACATTGATGGAAATGAATAAAATGAAGTGGGATCACATTTATAACCTTGGAACATTTCAGCCCGTCGGGAGTTCCACGGACTGTTCCACGGTCCGTGGAACATGATGTTGTCCGTGAAAATGGTTGTGGTTCATGACCAGTTGGCTTCCCTCTCTGCTGGAAGTTCCACGGACCCATCCACGGTCCGTGGAATATTTATGGGCTGTGGAAGTGGTCGTGGAAATCAGCTTTTCACCAAAGTTGTTCCCGTCGCTTCGTTTGATCTCCAATCCTTATGGAACCTTCTTAACACTTGTTTATCACTTCATTAGCAATCTACGGAATGTCATAACTCTAGTCCAAGACATCCTCAAGACATCATTAGTTCAATACTCATAATTTGCCCAACACACTCAACTTATAATCCGGTTTTCTTAACAACTTTCTTTCCTTAACTCGAATGTCTTTCAAATATTATTTAAGGTTTTCAAAAGCCATTACTTACTCATCGAAACATTGTATACTTCATGCTCTTCATTAGCCTGTTCACTGTGCATCAACAAAAAAATTTTCGAGGTGTAACATTCTTCCCCCCTTAAAAACATTCGTCCTCGAATGTTAAACACTCGGGAATCCAACGAAAATTTCGCCAGAGTTTCCTCTGTAATGTGGCACTACCACCCTGTCACAGCAACCCATAATAAACATGCCTCACAGGGCTACAACACGATAACATCATAAATTGGCCATAGACGGCCCATTTACATAAAAGGAAAGCATACATACCTGAAAATCTCGCTGCATCATCATAACTCCTTCCGGAGGTTAAAATTAATGCGGGCATGAAAACTGGATGGACTAACTCCAAGTCAGGGGGTAACCCTAATTCGTAAGTCACTTGGCCTACTTTGTGCACGATCCCATGAGGTCCAATATACCGGGGACTTATCTTCCCCTTCTTGCTAAATCTCATAACGTCCTTCGTTGGCGACGCATAAGTACTAGCAAGTTACGTAATCGTTCTTGAGCGATTCGTGTACATACACCCATACATATACATATATCCATATCCATATGCATATTCGTGTTTGTAATCATATTTTCATTCACACTTACGTTCATCTACATACTCACTTTCATAACATTTCCGTGTCCATAGCGTATTTGTACTTACGTTCGCATCATATACAAAGCATTTACATAGCATACCTGACCACGAGGGTTCAGTGTTGTACATAGGCGCATACACATATGAGGTCATGGGTATCTTTGACATCGTTATTGTCGTCATTCATTATATCTATCTATCGCATCTTCGGATCTATCGTTCAATCTCCATACTTGTGTTCTCTTTACTCGCTTCCCCCCTTTAGGGGTTTTACCTGTACCGTTTTAAATCCGTCGTCTCGCCTTTCAAATCTTTAATTTCATATTTACATACCCCTTACTGTACTACATCTTATCCAGGTCATTTTCCCATAATCCATAACTACGATAATTCATGCGTGGAATCTCGATATACTCGCCCTATAGTTTCGTAATCAAGTACCACAACCGACGTAGCAGTCCGAACAAGGATGTATTTCCCTTAGCTCGTCTGGTCATTATAAGTCGATGTTTAGATTCACTCCAATTAACAACCCTCGTCCCATGGCTGTGTTCACAATAGTAGTATATCTAGTTGCGCCACTTTTGTCGCTTACCTTTCTTCCATACCTAAAATTTGCTTATAGCATCATCTTTCCCTCTTTCTGCCATTTCACGTTATTCCCCTCTTCCCTATAGTCGGCTTATAGTAATCACAATTGCACTTCTCCTAAAACTCGTCGTTTTGTTTTTCTTTGTTTTCACGGATCCAAGTCCCCTGTACCACTAACACCACTTCTTGCCTCATACTCCGTTACTTTTGTGTCGCATTCAACATTGATTCCGAAACCCATCATAATTATGTCATATTTGTCGTCGCTAATAGCCTCACTTTATCGCTCTATCATCGTACGGCGAACTCGTAATTTATGGCCACATCTTCCTCTCCAACTTATTCTCTTATATACTTTACTCATTCCATCTTAGTGGAGGATGTTCGTAGGAGATGCTTTTTCCTTTCCTCATAATACAACTTATTCTTTAAGCACACATACTTCGTATATTTCCTCTCCCTTCTATGTCCGTACTCAATTCTCTACATTCTTTCTTCTTCACTTTACCATATTACCTCCCTCTTCATAATCAATCCTTCATTCCTCTCACATGGGATCCTATCCTTCACTCAATACCGCTTTGTCCTTTGAAGCATATCGCCCTTGTACACCCCGTTCTCAATCACTCGTTTGGCTGGCCTTCTCTTCTCCTCACGACAATTCTATCTACGGTTTTCGCAACCTCCTCTCTCTTCTCTTTTTCTTTTTGATTCTAAGGAAAAATTTTAGCAGGATTTCTCTTGTAAACATAACAATCTCGAACCTTCACATAGCCCAATAAAATACATCCCATGCTTTAATAGGGCATGTATCGGGACGCTCACAATACGCAACTCAAAGAACATAAAATCACTTACCATTAAAGGATATAATTAATGGAGCTTGTCTCATAAATTGTGCCTGCACACTCAGTCTAGGATTCCAATATATATCTATTCATATACATATTATTATATATCACGCCTCCAATCAACTTTACTCGTAAATCACGATTTTAGCTATCACTAGGTCACTGGCAAAAATTGTCACCTCAACACAATCATCACATCGAGAGTAATACACGACAACGTAGAACCCGAATCAATCGGTACATACATACCATAAAAGATTAATGAAAATTTACACGGGTCAATATCGGAGGGATACCGACAAAGATCCTGTCGCCCGCCCACTAATATAAGTGTGATGCGGGATCCACTCGAATTAAACGGGCATTTCTCTTCGATTTCCATCATCGCTGCTACTCTCTGCCCCCGCCTAGGTGGGCGTAATGATGATGAAGAAGACCGGCCAGCTACCACTCCCATAGACCGGACCTTATCTTTACCACGTAGCAATGGGCAATCGCGCCAACATGGCCTGGCTTGCACGACATAACAAACATCGAGCCCCCGACGGCACGGTTCCCGAATGTAACTTTCTGCATTGACTACATCGTGGCACGGTGGCCTCATCTGGCTCGAATCGCCCCTATTTCGAGAATTAGGAACTCTGATACTCTGGGGTGGCATAGAATTAGTAGATTCATCAAATCTGGGTCCAGAAAACTGTGGAGGAGCGCTAGTTGGTGAGCGAACCGAGTGCCTGGAGAATTGTTGCCTCGGAGCGCCCCTAAACTCATGATCAAACCTTGAAGAGTTAACTCTCTTTCTCCGACCCCTGTTATCGTGGTCCATATCCTGCCGCTGAGCTTGGGCGGCTACTAACTGAGTCAGTAAAAGAATGGCCTGTCTCATCTCTTGGCCCGAAGTATCTGAAGAAGGGACTGGGGGTGCGGGAGCTAAAATTGGGGCTTCCCTATAATCTTCTAAAGCGGGCGAGGTACGCGAAATCCGCGATAGGGCCTCGTCTTGGGGTTCACTCTCCCTCACATTCATAGATGGCCCTTGCTCCAGCCCTTCTGCAACCACTGTCTTGCCCTTCTGGGCGGTAGTAGCTTTTCCTTTCATCGACTTTACTGAAATCATAAATGCACCATTAGGAGGGGAAAATCTTATAACACAGCTCTACCGCACGATCTCATAAGAAGAAAGATGGTCATTTTTCCTAAATGCCCTGTAGCCTCTTGTTTATTAGTGTGGCGCGCAACACACCATAAATAAGACTCTACTAGACACGACTCGTAGACACTTCCTAGGACTGAACTGCTCTGATACCACTTTTGTCACGACCCGACTAGGGCCGCGACTGGTACCCGAGGCTGACCACCGAGCACCACTCATTCTATGTCTTATCCTGCCTTCATTCACAATCCTATCATTAATAATCATAGAAAATGATTTTCATTTAAAACACATCTACCTTTATAAACATAGGCCCGTTAGGCTATCAAAATAATAATACACATATACTTACATATACATGAAGTCTATGGGACCATACTACCCACACATACGTATCTACGAGCCTCTACTAGAGTACCAGACACATGGACGGGACAGGACCCCGTCATGCCCAAAATATATATATATATATATATATATATATATATATATATACATATATACACAAAGTAACATCTCAAAAATAGCACCTCCGGAATAAAGGAGGGCTTCTGTAACTCTGCTGATAGCTCCTATGGATGCGTACCGTCTCGCTGTCTACCTGTGGGCATGAACACAGCATCCAAAGAAAAGGACGTCAGTATGAATATTGTACTGAGTATGTAAGGCATGAGTGAAATAAATATAATAGGGAAGTCATAATGGCACGAGACGAGGATATAACCTTCGACTAGATACATTTTATACATATATTACATATATCATGTCATATAAGCTACCATGTCGTAAAAGCATCATTATATCATACATGCATTTCCATATCATCTATACATCATCATAGCATACATGCATTACCATATCATACATACATCACCATCATCAATTCACGTCCGGGTACCCATCGTATGCAGCCCACCAGTGGTGACATGTCCGCCCTTTTCTCGGTACGGTGTGGTCGCACGCAGCCCACTGGTGGTGACATGTCCGCCCAATTAGGCACGGTGGAATCATAGCAGCCCGCCGTAGCGGTGACATGTCCGGCCAATTAGGTGCGGTGGAATCGCATTATCACACACATCATACATTCATCATCAGTCATAACATATAATGCATAGATATATCGTGGTTTTATCTTAGTTTAACGTCATCAAGGCACATATACATATGTACATACTATATACTTGTCATCATACATTTTATAGATACATTATAGGCTAGCACCAACATACATATCATAACCTGCAACTATTGATTGACTTATAAGCATATCGTGGCTATATCATAGATTAGTATCATTACGTACGTACATACATGCATATATCATCACATCATACGTTGGGACTCATAGGCGTCTGTAGTCATGTCGGGGTGACGTAAGGTCGTGGAACCCCGATTACGTTATGGAGTAATCAGATCATCGTATCTCACCTTGAAGGGACTAGCATTTTAAGGTGAGTGTTCACAAGAACGCATCAATGGAATCATCGTCATTACCATCGTACTTATAATGTATATCTCTTATCGTTCTCTCGTATGGCTGTTTATGAACGTAGGTTCTTAGTCCTTTCGAAATTTGAGGAAATTCGTGGAGACGGCGGAAAATCATACCTTGAAGGGGAAAGAGACTAATCATCATAAGATAGGTTTATCAACAAGGATTAATAGCAAGAAGTCATATGAGGGTCATTAACTATATAGAAATCTTGCATCGTAACTTTAGGATCTCTAGACTTGGCTCATCATCACATTCATGTCATACTCCCCATTTCCTCTCATGTAAGCTCTTTACTTCGCCACATACATATATATAGAGAAATCATAGGAAGATGGAAGGGTTCATACCATAGAATCATGCCTTAGAAAGAAAGATTGGGCCTTACATACCTTTGTCGTTTACTAGTCGGCTACTTGCTCGTTCTTCTTTAAATGCTCACGTCTTTACCTTCAAGAGGATTCGTATCAATATTAGTTAGACAATCATGAGAGCGCACTTATTAAAGCTATAGAAAATTGGACAAAGATTTCCTTTGTTTATACTACTTTCCGTCATATTCCATACCAACCCTCAACGTTCATATCAACGATCACAATACCATAACAATAAGCATAATCCATTCGTGTTACCCACATTTAGGAATTCCATTCTCAATCCTCCATATTCATGACCAAAATTCACTTTCATGTCCTTTCACATACAACACCTATTCCATGTTCTAAATGTCATTTATAACATGTTTATAATCTTAACATACCCATTTTCATGATTCATTCCAATCTTCAATTCAACAATGGCACTATTGTCGCATTTATGACCCATTTCATATATCCTTTGTAATTCAAGTGTTTCAACTTAATAATACCTTAGACATCATGAGAATGCCATAAAACATACCTTGGATGATGGAAGAACAAGCCTTGGATGATAATACACCTATTGCACCAAAACCCTACTTCACCCTTTCTTGAATTTCTTGGTTTAGATGACTTCCATGAGGTTTCCTTCACTTGATTCACCTAAATGCTTGTTGTTAATTCTTGTTTTCCTTGGTTTTTCTTGTGGATGAAATGTGTGGAAGGTTCTAGAGGGTTTGAGAGGTTGAAGACATTGATGGAAATGAATAAAATGAAGTGGGATCACATTTATAACCTTGGAACATTTCAGCCCGTCGGGAGTTCCACGGACTGTTCCACGGTCCGTGGAACATCATGTTGTCCGTGAAACTGGTCGTGGTTCATGACCAGTTGGCTTCCCTCTCTGCTGGGAGTTCCACGGACCCATCCACGGTCCGTGGAATATTATATGGGCCGTGGAAGTGGTCGTGGAAATCACTGCTTCACCAAAGTTGTTCCCGTCGCTTCGTTTGATCTCCAATCCTTATGGAACCTTCTTAACACTTGTTTATCACTTCATTAGCAATCTATGGAATGTCATAACTCTACTCCAAGACATCCTCAAGACATCATTAGTTCAATACTCGTAATTTGCCCAACACACTCAACTTATAATCCGCTTTTCTTAACAACTTTCTTTCCTTAACTCGAATGTCTTTCAAATCTTATTTAAGGTTGTAAAAAGCCATTACTTACTCATCGAAACATTGTATACTTCATGCTCTTCATTAGTCTGTTCACTGTGCATCAACGAAAAATTTTCCGAGGTGTAACACGAATAAGTGTAGATAATTGGAGGATGAACAGGTATGTTAAGGCTCGTCCCTTTATATCAAAGGCATGATTCCTATGTTATGATTCCATAAATGTTTCCATAACCTCCTTGTTTTCAAAAGCTAGAAGTTCATGATTCTTAAAGCTTCTCATGATGTTAAAGATCAGAAGGATTCTATGATGATTATAATGATGATGATGATTTTATGTTTAAAGTTTCCAAGTTTATGATTTCAATGTTATTACGAGAATGTTGAGTTATTTCATGATTTTCTTGATTTTATTCATTGTTGTTGATCTCGCCTTATAGTAATTATTCCTTCAAGGTGAGATAGAGCGATGATGATTATTCCATAATATAATCGGAGGTTACCGTCCTTACGGCACTCCGATAGAGTCATAGCGTTCTTTGGGCTCTCACGCATGCTACTTATGTTATAATGTATTTATATGTATATATTTACATAACCGAGTCCCTTACTAAAGGGCCGGCTACGGTATATATTTATATAACCAAGTCCTATAATGGGCCGGGTACGGTATATATTTATATAACCGAGTCCCACAATAGGCTGGGTACGTCTTATTTTTCACCGAGTCCCATAATAGGCCGGGTATGTATTATATTTCACCGAGTCCCTCCCTAAAGGGCCGAGTACGGTATATTATATTTCACCGTGTCCCATAATGGGCCGGGTACGGTATATTATATTTCACCGAGTCCCAAAATGGGCCGGGTACGGTATATTATATTTCACCGAGTCCCATAATGGGCCGGCTACGGTATATTATATATGCATGACTCTCAACATAAGGTACAGATGCTTTGGTATTCCTTAATTATCATACTTATTTCCTGTCATCTTTCCACTCAGTCATGATCTTCATTACTGTACTTCATGCTTTACATATTCAGTACATCTTCCGTACTGACCCCCTTTCTTCGAGGGCTGCGTTTCATGCCCGCAGGTACAGATACTCAGTTTGGTGATCCTCCAGCTTAGGACATCTGCTCGGCTGCTTGGAGAGCTCTATCATTCCGGAGCTTGAACTGTTTTGGTACAGATCCTTTTGACATAGACTTATGCATATTCAGGGGTACGGCGGGGCCCTGACCCGTCATATGTCACTGTTATACTCTTAGAGGTCTGTAGACATGTGTGGGTTGTGTATATGTTTGGACAGCTATATCGACGCAGTTCGTTTTGGATATCCCCGTATATAGTGGCAGCCTTGTCGGCTTGCATATTTTGTTATGTTTGGTTAGCTGTGACTCCTCAGGAGACAGGTTCAGTCTGATATATGACACTACGAGTCTACAGCATGCTTTTACAAATTTACATATTGTCCTTAGTTTCGGTCTGATTATATCTAGCAGGTTCATATGCGAGTGTCCACCTCGGGCATTAGTCATGGCCTATCGGTTTGGATCGTGACAGAAGTGGTATCAGAGCAGTTCATCCTCGGTGCGTCTACAGGCCATATCTACTAGAGTCTTGTTTATCAGTGTGTGTGCACCACATTTATAAACAGGAAGGTACATGACATTTAGGATGTCATCTTTCTTTCTGATCATAGATCGTGCAGTAGAGCCAATGATAGGAAAGCTCGTTCTTGGTACGATTTTTGTTAAATTGCAGGATTGTATTGG
This sequence comes from Lycium ferocissimum, assembly GCF_029784015.1. Classification (NCBI taxonomy): domain Eukaryota; kingdom Viridiplantae; phylum Streptophyta; class Magnoliopsida; order Solanales; family Solanaceae; genus Lycium; species Lycium ferocissimum. Next base: position 20,804 of record NW_026727795.1, on the reverse strand, counting down.
AGAAGAGGACAAGTTCAGTTAATGGAAGCGTAATTTAAGGCTCGAAGGGGGACATGAGACCCGTATCACCCGTCGACTCAGGATCGAGGATGTCAAGAGGTATAAGAAAGAGCATCAGCTATTCTATTGAGACGGACCCATCGGAGGATATGGCTCCAGTAGGAGGAGACCCAACTGAGAAATCATATGACAAGGACCCGTTTAAGGGTTCACGAGACTCATGTGGACGAAGACGCAATTGAGGAAATATAGAGCTTGGCACATCTAGATTTTCCCTACGTTTCAGCATTATGTTAGGCCAGACTAGTAGACGGTCGGAAGACAAGGATGAAGAGCACACTTCACTCTATAGCCCACCAGATCAGGCTAAGGACCGATAGGCTAGAAGTATATGAGTCTTTTATGGAAATTTCCTATGTGTGTGAATTTACTATAGATTATTACTTAATAGCGATGAGCAAAAATCCTTAAGAGACCAATAACCAAATTATTTATAAGTAACTGCGATTAAGATGCTTTCGCCACCATTGCAAATCTTGAAAGTTAGGATGAAAAGTAGTCATACATGCAGATTGAATGTGATTATTGAGGATTTCAAAATCCAAAATAGCATTTGCTTAGTCAGAAGAGTAAGAGATCCTTTTTAATCCAGAGGGAGATGCATTACGAGAATTTATTGGGACCCGTTAGAACTTCAACTTGCTCTAGGTCATGCTATAAAGGTCACGTAGTAGGGCGGATGTGATCGTACCAGCACTAACGCACCGGATCCTATCAGCACTCTAAGGTTAAGCGTGCTGGGGTGAGAGTAATACTGGGATGGGTGACCCCCTGGGAAGTGTACTAAGAGTCCTACAAATTTAGACATAAGAGACAGATGAGAAGCTAGAGTAACCTAAGGGAAATTGGAGTATGCGGAGTGGTTAGAAACCCCGAAAGATCGCGAAGGATGAGGCGGACTAGACCGGCAAAGAGAAAGAAGGTGCATCACAGCTCTAGAATTAGGATGAGTTCAAATAGTATTTGGAAGTACCTTGCAAGCGAGGCGTTAGTAAACATATATATGTATATGTGTGACATCCCATATGTGGCTATGCCAACCGGTATGTGTGTTCCAGCAACCGACGTTGCTATTTACTAAAGGCATTAATCGAACAGGGTAGTGAAGTTCAAGTGACGAATGTTACAAGGTAAGTTGATGTTATTTTCACTGCAGGTTAGAGTTGGAAAGCCTTAATGCGATAATATCAGGGAAAGGAAGAAAGTGAATATATAAAAAGTAAAGAGATTAGAATGTCTTGAGAAAAGGAAAAAAAAAAGTGTAAGAAAAGACGGTGAGTGAAGCTTCCAAGAGGGACGACGGGTAAGGCAAGGGAGTATTTGGATAAAATTCGAAGGTAGGCATGCGAAAGGGATAAAGTATGGTAGTGTGAAACAAAAGATGAATGTGTGGGGTCAGAGAACAGGCTTCGATAAGTGGGACTAAAGGATAGTAATCACAAATAGGGGTGTGAAGTAAGAAAGAGAATGATCAGGCTTTGCAATGATACTAAGAGATTTTCAGCTCTCGAGGGGTATATAAAGGGATAAATGTGTAGTTATACTGACACGGTTGCCTCAGAAACGGAGAAGCTTTCCTAAAAGATGATCTAAGAATAGAACGAATTTGTACATTTAAAGGAATATTTCACGAACTTCAGGGTCAATACTATAAAATAACAAGTGGAGAAGGGCGCTCGAGGAGGAAGGAACTCAAGGAAGGTTTGAGGATGAAAGCAGGAAAGGTACACTAATGGGCTGGTCAAAAGGAGAGGAGAGAAGAAGAAGGGAAGAAAAGAAAAATTGAGCAATCACAAAGGACAAGCGAGAGGGTAATGAGCTAACAAAGCTAACCGGGAGGTAGTACATCAATGACATGGGATGAGTATAAGGAATACCGAGATTTAATTATAAAGGAAATAGAAGGATGTAAGGGAAATATTCATGGGTATGGACTAGCTCTGCAAGTAGTGAAGGAGAAGAAAGAAGAGAGTATATTTGCAAGGATTTCATGACACGAACAAGATGTGGCAGAACACTGGAAGAACTACAATGCATAGGTAGGACGTATTAAGTAGTCAAGGAAAATTTCAGATAAGTGAGCTAAGTGAATAAAATAATTGATAGTGGAAGTAGAAGAGTGTAGCATATTAACTCTCAATGATATATTGTAGACGTAAAGTGAGACCGGAAACTCAGAGTAAGAAGAATTTCAGTGATAATAGTTGTGGAGGAAGATGAGGGATAAAAAAAGCAAAGTGTGACCAAACGTTCCGTAAAATGTTTTGATGGATTCTAATGTTCCCATTAACCCGTTGATTCGAGAAATGTTTAGTCATAAAAGGTAGAAGGAAAAAGGCCTTAAAGAAGGCAGCGAGAATGGATCTGTAATGAATAAGCTCTTCGTTCAAATGCAAAGCCCTCGATTAGCAGAAAGGAAAATAAGTCAAGCTATACGATGAGAGAATTCCGGTATTATAAGAGACCAAAGGAGTTAGAGGATCGTTAACATTGGCCGATGACTACTGATATTCGGGAGTTACTAGTGTATAAGAATGCCCTCAAAGGGAGGGAGGGGGAAGAGCAGATCTAGTCCTGAAATGAGGTATGGCATTGTGAAAATTCCAAAGAAAGAAAGAGGTTAGCTTAAGGAGGCCAAAATTTGGGACGTAGTGGCATATCAAGAATGCATTAAGAGAGAGCAGGAACGAATTAAAGATAAGCATACCACAAAGCAGGTATGAAAAGGAATCAAAATGGATCAAGAGAATACTTCATGCGGACGTGGGATATGATATTTCTAGACAAGGGAAATTTGTCCCGCACCTAAATAGGCAGTGACGTATCCTAAAGAGTAGTAAAGAGAGTAAGAAAGCTCTGCAAGCTAACTACAAAGAGAATGATGAAATGGATGATGAGTACAAAGGACACTTTGGGTTACAATGGAAGAAAAATCTTGATATTAAAGGAAAAATATGAGAATCTTAACAAAAGGAGTAACGATAAGCAGTGTGGTGATCTCTAAAACAGAGGAAAAACGATGTGGGTGCAGATAGAAAGGCAGCAACGTCACCGTAAAATTAGAAAGTATATGACGGGTCACTAACCATATTGAGCATAAGGGTATGTATTATGGAATTATATGAACCATTAGCGTAAGGTTATGCCCCGCAGATGGGAATGGACACACCGGAAAGCCAACAAGGAATGACAGCTAACTAACTGATCACTGGAATGAGGAAGTCAAGGGTAAGTAAACCATACCGATGGTGGAAAAAAAATTGTGGTACAGTGAGAATTGCCATAACTTTATAATTATAAGTTATACTCCAAGATTTGGGGTAAAGAAATTAAAGGGAGAGTTTCGACAAGAACTTGAAGATATTGTGAGCTATAAACCAGTTCGAACTATGATTATTGGTTCATTGCAACATATAATCCTGCTACGAGGAATAATAAAGATGGTGATGGAACATTAGGAATGTACTGAGGATATGGTTATAACTGATCATGGAAAGGAATTAAGATGGATGGTTGAAGAAACATAACCGTTAAGAGTAAGGATTTGTCAGTAGCAGAGTACCGCTGAACAAGCAACTAGACGTTAGTATAAGAAAATTTACGATGAATCAGAGAGCTTGGTTGATGAATTATGAGGGGATAATCTAGCACGCATCTAAGCTCAACAAGTACAAGTGGGGATAGCCAAGATAGTATCGGAGGAGTCCACAAAAGAAAGTGTTGTATTCGAGCAAGGGAGTTATCCATTAATAAAGAAAAAAAAAGAAAAAAAAAGAGAAAGGACGCTCGCCGGACGGTGAGTAGCCATGGCGTGGCCAGTTAAACCACAGGAATGAAGCCAAAATGAGAACGGAGTACTAGTTGACTTGTGATTATATACATAAGGGTTGAACACTATACGACTCACAAATGAATTTGATAAAGAGCTAACAAAGAACAGGACGAAACTGACCAAATTATAGTATAAGTATACGGTAATTGAACAAAAAATTCAATGAGGACATTGAGGATCAGCACACTACAACATTCGAGGACAAATGTTTTTAAGGGGGGAAGGATGTTACACCCCGTATCTTCGAAGAAGCACTTATCAAATTTGAAACATAGGTACGTTGAGTTATGATTAAGTAAAACCACTGGGGAATGTAAGGAGCAAGCATTATTAAGTATATTTACTGAGTGAAGGATGTACATAAGGTATACTAGAAGGTTTTATAAGGAAATGAGTGGAAGTGGAGTAGTACGACTTTGGAGAAATGATGGGTAAAGTTTTGTGTGAAAATTTTGGTCCAAATTAATGGACGAATATCTCTTATCATATGAAGTGTTTTGAAGTGAAATAAAAGCCTAAGATGAAGTTCATCGAGTTCAGTTTCCAACGAAACAAACCACTCATCGATAAGACATCGGAGTAGAAAATTATGGACATTACAAGTTCGATTGATAGAGTTGAAACGCGTGGTACAGTAACTGCTACAGTAACCGACTTGCTACAGTACTGCCACAGTGACCCGACCCGAATTTGACCCCCTATATAAAGGGTAAAAACCCCCCTTTTCACCAGATTTGTTCCCAAAAAACTTAGAAATCAGATGAGGGGGTGAGGGTACCAAAAATTGAGAAATTTTCAAGTGACGGAGCATTAGTTAGGTTCGGATAGCGCGCAGTCATGATTGTAGTATTGTTGTGCGGTGGATTTTGACGTGGATTCCAAGTGAATATTGAAGATATTGCTATATAAACAAGAATTAGGTATGAATCTCTCTTTATTAATATTACTTTTGGTTTATTCACGAAGATAGAGTGATTAAATGGTCGTATAATAAAGTTGTTGGTTGTGGAAATTGGAAAAACGTCGTGAGGGATATTTTATGGTACATATTGGTATTGGAGATGATGTTATTAATGTTGATATTGTTGTTGGTTGCTGAATTGAGATTTCGGGCTAGGCATATAAACAGAGGAGATGTTGCCGAAATTTCGACAGATTCTAGAAAGGTTTACTTGAAAGTTTAGCACAAGTATACTATGATAAGTCTAGCGATAGTGTGAATCCTCTTAAAAGTAGACTTGCGAGCTCGGACGAATAAGTGTAGATAATTGGAGGCTGAATAGGTATGTTAATGCTCGTCCCTTTCTTTCGAAGGCATGATTCCTATGTTATGATTCCATAAATGTTTCCATAACCTCCTTGTTTTCAAAAGCTAGAAGTTCATGATTCTTAAAGCTTCTCATGATGTTATTTCATGATTTTCTCGATTTTATTCATTGTTGTTGATCTCGCCTTATAATAATTGTTCCTTCAAGGTGAGATAGAGCGATGATGATTATTCCATAATATAATCGGAGGTTACCGACCTTACGTCACTCCGATAGAGTTATAGCGTTCTTTGGGCTCTCATACATGCTACTTATGTTGTAATGTATTTATATGTATATATTTACATAACCGAGTCCCTTACTAAAGGGCCGGGTACGGTATATATTTATATAACCGAGTCCCATAATGGGCCGGGTACGGTATATATTTACTTCACCGAGCCCCATAATAGGCCGGGTACGTATTATATTTCACTGAGTCCCTCACTAGAGGGTCGGTACGGTATATTATATTATATTTTACCGAGTCCCATAATGGGCCGGGTACGGTATATTATATTTCACCGAGTCCCATAATGGGCCGGGTACGGTATATTATATATGCATGACTCTCAACATAAGGTACAGATGCTTTGGTATTCCTTAATTATCATACTTATTTCCTGTCATCTTTCCACTCAGTCATGATCTTCATTACTGTACTTTATGCTTTACATATTCAGTACATCTTCTTTACTGACCCCCTTTCTTCGGGGGCTGCGTTTTATGCCCGCAGGTACAGATACTCAGTTTGGTGATCCTCCAGCTTAGGACATCTGCTCGGCTGCTTGGAGAGCTCTATCGTTCTGGAGCTTGAGTCATTTTGGTACAGATCCTTTTGACATAGACTTATGCATATTCAGGGGTACGGCGAGGCCCTGACTCATCATATGCCACTATTATACTCTTAGAGCATCCCTTCAGGACAACATGGATATTTCACGTATTCAAGCCCATGCCCAGAATTTGCCAGAAAGCCAACAACCAAAAAGAAGTAAGCATGAGCATGACAGAGGGTATAGCAAGAGGGCTAGATCTTCGGGTTCGATTGGTAAGTTCAGAGGAGGGCAAAGACAACAGTTTTGTTACATCCCGTGTTTTCATGTGTTGGAAAGCGTGCGCGTTAAATGACATTAGTAACAGAAATGACGTTATCCACCAAGCTTATAGGTGGTTAGAGTGATGGTACAGGTGTGTTGTAAATAGCAGAGGTTAAGCAAATCGAATAAAATAAGTTTCGTCAAGGTTTGAAATTTATTTGAATGAAATAGGGTCCAAGCTATAACATCCTGTATTTTTGGACTAGAAAATTGAACCGTCCAACATGAGTAAATTTACCCGAACCGGAGGATTTGGTCATAATCAAGCATGGAAATCAAGAGATCGGTGTGTAAAAGCAATGAAGCCCCAAAATTATTTCAGACTTAAAAGTGTAACGACAGTGATTGGGAATAATATTTGGTGCATGTAGAGGCTATGGACTAGAACTATACCACATTATTATGATAATGAGTGTATGAAGTGTGTTGAAAAATGATTGTTATTTAAGTGAATCGAGATTAAGGAATCAATTATGGGTATAATTTTTACGTGGGGAATTATAATGGAAGTCCAGGAATTAATTAAGGTTGTGGGATAATTCTTTGATTGGCATGGTAAACGTGAGTAGGGGTGAGGTGGCAGCAATGGATAAGTGTCATAATTATAGAATGGGTGGCAATATTCCATAATAAGTGTCATATGTGTGGGCCAAATAAACCTTACGTGTAAAACACAAGGGGAAAGCACTTTTAGATAAATCATCTTAAGTGAATGTAATGCATTTTTTGGGCGTAAAGTATTATGGGATCGCAACGTTTTCATCTCCTTTTTGACATAAATTATATACTTTCCAATAATAATAATGGTACTACGTTCTACTATGGAGGCAAACATGAAGAACAATGTAGAAGTTATGCCACATCGGTTATGTAATTCAACACCGATTGCTCTTTGGATTTAGCAAATCGAAGGGTTCTTCAAAGTGAAGTAAGGTGGAGGAAGGTCATTTCTTAAGGTGGAGGAAGATCATTTCTTGGCATATAAGGTAATATGTATTCTCTCCTAGGTATATTTAGATTCATCCCGGTCATAGCTAAATTGTGACATGGAAATTGCGAAATTAATTGCTGGAAATCGGGTAGGTTATTATTGTTGTATGGACCAATTTGGATTGTATCCTTGAGTTGTTGGTGGTGGAATTCTTGGAATATAGCTTGTGAATGAATATTGTTGATGTTGTTGTTGATGATTCAATTGAATTGGATTTTCGGGATTGTCCAGTTTATAGGGAAAATGCTGCCCAAATTTCATTAAGTTCCGTTCGTATACAAATTAGATAGTAAGTGGTGTAAATAGTCTAATCATGATATTATCCTCGTGATTGTAGAAATACAGACTCGAGGAGTGGATGTTGGGTGATTAGGTAGATTGTCAGGTATGTTAAGGCTATCCCTTCTTTCTTCTTGGCATGAATTACATAAACAAGCGAACGATGAACATACATGACTCCAATGAATTCTAGCTTAACATGACAGTTGTCTTTGATTCCCAAGTGTTGGTTTATTCTAATTATTCTATTGAGTCCCAGATGATGATTTAGTTTGCATATGGTTGCTCATGATGTTCTACTCGTGCATGCTGTTAATATATCATTCACCGAGTCCCGGGCCGGGTATGTATTCGTGCACAGTTTCATTGCATTGTTCACTGAGTCCCTCACTAGAGGGCCGGGTATGGTATATATATGATTATTATATTATATATGGATCGGGCAGTACTTTCGTCGGTATTATGATATTATATATGGATCGGGTTGTACGTTCCACAGCACTATCAGTATATTATAATCTATGCCTATTATGCGCCATAAAGTCAGTTTCAGTCATATAGAGTTACGCAGATATTCTCAGATGTTAGCCATAGATGCATTCAATTATTGATACTGGTTTTCATGATTCATCTGCACTTGATGTTCTTATGCCTTACATACTCGGTACATTGTTCGTGCGACGTCCTTTTGCCTCGGGGGCGCCGTGTTCATGCCGCACGCTCCCGGGTTGTTTTGCGTAAAAGTATTCTCGCTGGGATGGTTGGCTATCAGTTGGGATTGGCAAACTCCATTTTCTTCCTGGAGTAGTGCCGAGTCATTATGGTTATCATATGTATGTATGGGCATGTCGGGGCCTCACGTCCCGACTCGTATGATTCACGTGTTTCCTCTTAGAGACTTTACAGACAGTGTCCTGTGGCTAGTATGTTGAGATGTCATACTGCCACGACCCAACCCCGTAGGCCGTGACTAGTGCCCGATCTGGGCACCCGTACACACCCGTTAACCCGAAATAGCGTACAAGTAGCTTACGCCGTGTGCAATTTACAAATATTTACAGAAAAGCGAAATGTCGCCCCCAAGCTGTCACAAATGTACAGATATACATATCGTTATCATAATCTAACAGATAATATCACAAATAAGCCGATAAGGCTATCATAGCATAGGGGGACATCCAAATCACAAATTACACGTACGCGATCGAACGTTGAATACCCATAACCCACATATGTTTACAGTAATCTAAGAATAAAAACAGAATCATATGACGGGACCGTCCCCGCCGCACCCGTGAACAAACGTACATATATATATATATATATATATATATATATAAATAACAAAAGGCGGATCAAAGCATAGGCTCCAGAACAAGGGAGCGCTCCAAGTCGGCTGAACAGGAATCCTAAGCTGGTGGATCATCCACATAAGTATACGCCCACTGCATGAAACGCAAACGACCGAAGAAAAGGGGGTCGGTTTTAAATATGTCCGAGTATGCAAAGCATGAAATATAGTAAACAAGATCATAGTCAAAACCAAAAGTACGGAAAGTAAATGCAATGTTCAAAATATCAAAATGCTTACTTATAAAAATACAAATCATGCATAGGGCTTTAGAACGGTGGTCGCACACTGTCGTTGGCGCCACGCCACAAAGATCACACCGAAGGTTCATATCTCCGGCATCCACATATCCCCATAACACATCATAGCCTACCGTAACGCCATAACACAAGATAACACCAATATAAACAGACTCGGCCCTCTAGCGAGGAGTTCGGTGAACCGTAACACAAAGATCACACCGGAAAATAACATAGTGCGCACGATACATAACCGGCCCGGACTCGGTGAAGGATGTAACAACCATATGCACGAGCGAGTCGTGAGCAACTATATGCGCTTAAAACACTTTCAAAGACTCAATAAAATATCCAAAACGAGTCATCCTTTAAGAATCAAAACGATAGTCAAATCAAATTTCTTTCGTACGTCGTTCGAGAACATATCAAATCGAACTTTAGGACTCGTAGACACGTATCAAACCATAGGAAATAGCTTATGGAAATTATGGGCATAATCGTTATTACAAACCCGATAGGGAAGGAAGTAACCAACACTCGAGGGTTAAGACAATAATCGCCAAATTCTTCCAAAAGTCGTTTGTACTACACAAGGGAAAGTCTCGGGGCCCACAGACGAGTATCAAACTAACCCGGGTCTATCTATGAAAGTTGGAGACTTTATCCATTATGGAATCTCCCGCGAACGTTTCGAAGCGATCCGAGCTCGTCTTTGAAAGTTACGATCGTTCGTAGTTACGGAACTTTTTTGAAATAAAAGTCTTTATGAAATATTGGAAATCAAATCATATAAAAACATAAGGATCATGGTTCGACTGTATTAAGAGAGCCAACATTAAGAGACGAACAAGAATCGCACGCAAGCTCGGATCTTAAGAATGGAGTTGCCCCGAGGCTCGTATCCTAGCCTACTTGCAATCAAGACATGCCAAAAGAAAGAAAAAGTAAGCTCCACATACCTCGTCCGCTTCCTAAATTAATCCAAACTTACGTCACGGCTTCTCCAAAATCTACAATAACATCATTTGGTATCAAACATTAGCCATAGATTCTTAAAACTTCAATTTCGACTAACACTTAATTTTTACAGAAATTTGGACAGCATTTCCCCTGTAAACTCAACATCCCCGAGATTTCAACTCGGCTAAATCTTCAACAACAATACCAACAACCATTGTAACAACATCAACAATTAATTCAAAAGGCATTCTACCATCAATAACTCTTTTCTACATATTTCGACAACATTCCAATTATACTCAATTCAACTACATATATTCAACTAACACCAATGCTTACATATTCAAGTACTAATCCGAATCATTCAATCGAGATTCAACAACATTTCAAGCAACTCGCACAATATTCAAAATACCCTAATCAACACACCAAGCCACCCGAACCCTTCCAATTTCCATAGAAACATTAACAACACATTTTCTTCTTCCAAATTCATAAATTACATCAACATTCCTCACAATAACAACATTAACTACAATAATACAAACACTATATTAAAATTACATTATCTTCTCCAACAACCTACAAACGATTCCAACTTCCATTTAAATCATTAAACCACTATTTTCATTACGGAATCCATGCAACAACAACCAAAAGCATTAAATAAAATTAGCTCTCCACTTCCACCCAAAACCATACCCACACGGCCACAACTCCAACTTAACTACTTTCATAAATTTCATCCTTTTCCACTTACTACAACATGCACAACCATTCATAACACATAAAAAGAGGATTAAAACTCACCTTTTTCTCTTAGTTCTTCAACATGACTTAGGTTGAAAATTGCATGAACAAAAGCTTGAATTGCCCCAACAATTGTTCCATGATGTTTAGCACCTTCCAATTAGTAGAAAAGCTAGGAAGAATTATTTTTTTGAGGGCTATTTTTGATCTTCCATTTTTCTCCTACATGGCCGAATATGGCCTTCTTTCCTTTCTCCATGTTTCTTCAATTTTCTAGAGAATGAAATGTGATGAATAAGATGACTAAGTCATCTTTTATTCTCACATATTAAGGTTCCATGTGGCCTTGGCCCACAAGTCATGTGCATGGTCACATGGCTTTTAATTTCATGAACATTAAGTCTCCAAATTTTCACTTTTGGCCCCATATTTCATGAAACATTAGTTCCCATAATTTCACTTTCAACGCCAAATTTTCCTTATTCCAAATTTACCCTTAACACTCCATACCAATGAAAAGATGAATATGCAACTTGTGCATTAAAACAAAATCGAAGGTCAAAATTCTCAACCTCGTATCCCGAAATGGTCTTGTCCTTAACTTTTCATGGTTGGCTCGGATTGTCTCGATGTACAAAATACGGGATATAACATCCTCCCCCCCTTTAGAACATTCGTCCTCGAATGTTAAACTAGCCTTACGGGGCCTTATAAGTACTTCGGGGGAGTCTCTTTCATGGCTGCCACCTACAGTTCATTAATCAATCAACGCAAGCCATTTGGAAAATTAGATTACCTGGAGACATAGGACATAAGTAGGAATACGTATCCTTCATCTCTTCCCTGATATTGTTTCATCACAATACTTTAACGGAAATTATGTTTTTAGTACGCAATCTTCTAATCCGACAATCCAAGATGGCCATGAGTCGTTTCGCGTAGGATGACTTTTCTCGGTGCCTGGATACCATCTATGGAATATACTGAGGGGTCGTCTACACATATCCGCGAAGCATGGACACGTGGAAGACCGAATGCACCGCTCCCAACCGGACGGTAGGTCTAATTTATAGGCGACCTCGCCTACTTTAATATGCCTCGGACTGAGCTTCTCCTTTTTTGTCGAATCTCATAACACCCTTCATAGGTGACACCTCCAAAGATACCCAATCGTCAACTTGGAACTCTAGGTGTCGACGTCGAGTATCGGCATATGATTTCCGTTGCCTCCGAGCTGCTAATAACCCCTCCCGAATGAGTTTTACTTTGTCAACTACTTACTGAATCATCTCTGGCCCGATTAACTTAATTTCGCCAACATCGAACCAGCCAATCGGTGACCTGCACTTTCTACCATACTAAGCTTCATACGACTCTCTGGATGCCGGAATGGTAGGTATTATTGTATTCGAACTCACAAGTGGCAAATAGTCATCCCAGCTGCCTCGAAAATCAACAACGCAGGCCCGCAACATGTTTCTTAACGTCTGAATAGCACGCTTGGTGTATCCGTTAGGCTGAGAGTGGCATACTGCGTCGAGATTCATCTGTGGCCTCATCCTTTGCGGAGTGACCTCCGGAGTTAGCTGTAATTGAGCTCCTCTGTCTGAGATCATAGATGTGGGAGCTTTATGAAATTTCTCTATATAATCGCGCATATCCTTTAACTGGATAAGTGGTCTTAAATATGCTCCTGTACCGACTCCTTGCGGTTCAACAACCAGTATCATCAGTCCTTATGTCTTTGTTACCCTCTACCGTTGACATTCCGAATGCTTACCCAACCTAATTTTGTCGCTAGTGCGTACAATAGTTATGTCCTTCAAACTATTCCTCCTGATTCCTTCTCTGGACTATTTTCCCCCGATCTAAAGTAGGTATACACGCACTGGTTCTGCACTCTTCGCTATCCTTTACGGTACCACTACACTTATGGCGACTCATAATTCGAGTTCAGACTAAATCTTTGGGCTCTCGCCATAACTTTTCCCTTAGCTTCTTGCCCTCGAATCTCACAGTATAACTCAAAAGCTTAGGGCTGCGAAAATTCTTACTCCTTTACGATTCTCTCATAATACAAGTATATGTATTCCCGATTCCTTTATATTGGGGATCATTTCGAACGCTAGCTCCAGGCTGATAAATTTGCCCTTCAGGGCCGTGAGGACGCCATAATCTCTTCCAAGTTCACTATGTTCTCCCCCCCCCCTTTATTAAGGGGTCCTAATACACCAGTACTTATTCTTCGCAAGTTAGAAATCTCTTAGCATCATTGCACGGCCTCGTCTCTCTTTCCTTTACTTCTTATTTTTTGTTATGGTCATTATTCTTTCGCTCCTATTACCGGAGTCTATCCTACAATTCTACACAATCCATTTTAGTTCCATACCGCCACTCTCCATCTTTCTCACCTACCTACTTTCACGTTCTTATCCAATTCGCGTCGTGCTTTACTCTTTCGCTTTTTCGACATTTTGGTCACCTTACCTACCGTCTACTTATTTTCTTTCTTTCCCAAATATCGTTATCTTGGAACTTCCCAAGCTCAATCCGTAGCGAAAACAGCACCGGCTTGCCTTATAACGTTATGCCATTTTTCGTTTTCTTTCACTTGAACTTCCTTACCCTGTCTGATCAATGCCTTCCAATATGTCTCAACATCGATTGTTGGGATTCAACATAGCCATATAAGGGATATCATGTACATACGTATACATAATCATTACCATCTTATTCACAAAATATTTCCAACACCATTCAGCTACCCTGTTTCTAAAGCTATAATGCACCTTCCTCTGTTTTCACTAACTCAGTCTGTCTCGTTCTACACGACCTCTTAGGGTTTTTCCCCCCTCTGCCGACTCTAATTTTCCTCAGATTAACCTAGCTTCTCATTTACTCCCTACGTCTGAATTTGCAAGACTTCCAGAAAACTTCCCAGGGGGTCACCCATCCTCAAATTGCTCCCACTCCAGCACGCTTAACTTTAAGACTCTGACGAAATTTGATGCTTTAACGTCAATATGACAGCATCGTCCTTGACACACTACCTTCAGCACATAATCTAGAGTAAATTGAAGTCTGGACAGATTTTGAAATGCCCTCATAACACATCTCCCGTCGAATTAAAAAGGGTCTCTCAATTCGACCCAATAATTATCTAATACTTGTAGTTATCCCAAATTCTCAGTTAGGTGGCACGCATATTCCCGCGACAAGTGTCTAAAATTCTCTTGGAATAATATTTTTATCTCAACCTGTACCATCCGCTTTTCTTGATAAAATTATATTGCATCACCTACTCCCTAAGCCTACCGTCTTTGTCGCTTAAAGATTCCCTTATTTTCAAGGTGAAGTCGTCTGCACGCAGTATCCCTTTGTGCTTTATGTCTTTTAATCCTTACTATGTGTCCAACATAGGCTTTCAACTTACCCAGAACACCAATTCCGTCTCAACAATGGTCTTGTCATATTATCCTGTCATCGTACTGCACCTTTAAATTCATGACTCTGTATTACCTTTTTTGTTTGTTCAATATTCGTACTCAATTAATTACGTCTATATCCGGTGTCTCGTTTAGTACTCCCTTACCATATCTTCCCCAATCTACGTCCATCCTTTTCTGCACACGAGGAGCTTTATAATACCGCTACATTTTTGGAAAATATTACTCCCACATAATCCCTTTCTTATTTATAAACCCTATTCTGTTCACCCCTATTTGTTCTTATGTTCTTATCATACCGCCATTTCCTGAAGACTCCCTCAACTCCGTTATTCGTCTCTCTATAATCTGGTCTTTCACCGTTCCGTCACTGATATTTCTCGTGTTCGCGGCTACCCCCGTCATCACCTATTACCGCACTGTTATCTCACCCGCTTTTCTCTTCACCTCTTTTTTTTTTTTCAATGGCTCACCATTATACTTTAGTCACATAGATCACGTCCTATTTTTTTTTTCACTTCCCCGCTAGACTTGCTCATTTTTGTAACATTCCTTATTTTATTCTCGTAATATGCCGTTCATAATCAATCTCATAGTGTCACACTTCTTAACTTTTTGCCCTTTCCGGTCAATCTTATCTTTAATATCCCACAAACTGTCTTGTCCGCACATTCATATCCGTCACTATTCTTTCCTGGTACTCTTGTCTTAATCATGCTGTTATTATTTCTTCCAACCTTAAACTCGTCATAATTTATTCCTGCTTATCAATTCAGTTGGTACCTTAATACGACACTCTATTAGAGTTTGCCAACTCCTTTTAACTCATTTCTTAATGTCACGAGCCCTTTTTCAAATTCTTTTTACCATACCAATATCGACCTCCTAATTAACATTATTGCCAATTCTGTAGTTAACTTATTTTTCAAGGTCAACCGTACTTGCAACTTAGTCAAATCCTATCTTTTCTTATTAACGCGACCTTTCAAAGCATATTACAAATCCATACCTCATTCTTGTTTTCTCTTCCTGAAAAAATTTCGGCAGATGGCATTCGGTTAGATACCCAAAAGATTGAGGACGTGAAGACTTGGCCAAGGCCTACAACACCTACGAAGGTTCGTAGTTTTCTGGGCTTAGCAGGTTATTACAGAAGGTTTATAGAAGGCTTTTCTTCGATCTCTGTACCATTCACGAAGTTGACCCAGAAATTAACCAAATTTCAATGGACGGATGCTTGTAAACGTAATTTCCAAGAGCTAAAGAACAGATTAACTTCTGCCCCTGTCCTGACGCTTCCGGAAGGACAAGAAGGCTATGTTGTCTATTGTGATGCTTCGGGCGTTGGATTAGGATGTGTATTGATGCAGCATGAAGGTGATCGCTTATGCCTCAAGGCAGTTGTGGAAACATGAGAGGAATTATCCAACCCATGATCTTGAGTTGGCTGCAGTGATTCGTGCATTGAATATGTGTAGACATTATTTATATGGCGTCCATATTGATATTTATACAGATCATAAGAGCCTCCAGTATATTTTCAAGCAAAAGGAATTGAATTTGCGGCAAAGACGATGGTTGGAGTTGTTGAAAGATTATGATGTTAACATCCTATATTATCCCAGGAAAGCAAATGTTGTGGCCGATGCTCTTAGTCGTAGATCCATGGGAAGTTTATGCGATGTTCAACCAGAGAAAAGAGAGATAGCTCGTGAGCTCTAGCAGTTAGCTAGCCTAGGAGTTCGAGTAGTGGACTCAAGCAGTATGGAAGCTATCATTCAAAATTTAGCGGCCTCGTCGCTAGTAGTTGAAGTGAAAGAGCGTCAATACGAGGATCCTGTGCTAGTTCATTACAGAAATGCACTCCCTTAGAAGAAGAAGTCATCCTTCGATATTTTGGGAGATGGAGTGCTCTGATGTCGACGCAGATTGTGTGTTCCCGATGTTGCAGGGTTACGTCAACAGATTTTGAAAGAAGCCTATTTTTCCCGTTATTCCATTCACCCCATAGCAATGAAAATGTATCATGATCTTAAATCCATATATTGGTGGAATGGAATGAAGGACATAGCGGAATTCGTAGCTCAATGTCCTAACTGTCAGCAAGTGAAAATGGCACACCAAAAGCCTGGAGGATTGTTACAAGCTATAGAGGTCCCGACTTGGAAATGGGAAGTAATTAACATGGATTTCATTATAGGCTTACCCCGTTCTCGACGTAAGTATGATTCTATATGGGTGATTATGGATAGACTCACGAAGGCAGCTCATTTCTTACCGGTCAGAACCACATATGTAGCAGAAGATTATGCAGAGCTTTATGTTAAGGAGATAGTGCGACTTCACGGTGTTCCAGTATCTATTATTTCCGATAGAGGGACTCAATTTACAGCCAATTTCTGGAAAACTTTCCAAGAAGGTTTGTGGACTCAGGTGAGTCTTAGCACATCATTTCACCCACAGACTGATAGGCAAGCTGAGCGTACCATTTAGACCCTTGAGGATATGCTACGGGCATGTATATTGGATTTTGGAGGTAGTTGGGATGATCACTTACCGCTTGTTGAATTTGCTTATAACAACAGTTATCATTCCAACATCCAAATAGGCCTGTATGAGGCCTTATATGGGCGCAAGTGTAGATCTCCAATTGGGTGGTTCGAAGTAGGAGAGTCTAAATTGATAGGGCCAGACTTGGTCCAAGAAGCTGCGGAGAAAGTCAAGCTTATACGGGATCGATTATTAACAAATTTCCAGTCGCGAGAAATCTTATGCAGATAATCGTCGCAGGGACTTAGAATTCCAAGTGAAAGATTGGGTATTTTTAAAGGTGTCGCCAATGAAGGGCATCATGAGATTTGGCAAAAAGGGCAAGCTTAGTTCTCGGTATATTGGACGTTATGAGATTGTACGCAAGGTAGGCCAAGTGGCCTATGAATTAGATCTACCTTTGGAATTGGAGTCAGTCCATCCGGTTTTTCGTGTATCGATGCTTCGTAAGTACATTGGAGATCCTTCTAGAGTTGTACCGGTATATGATGTCCAAGTCACTGAGCAATTATCCTACGAAGAAGTTCCCACTGCCATTCTAGATAGGCAAGTGCGGAGACTTAGAACCAAAGATATAACTTCAGTTAAAGTTTTATGGAGGAATAATAATAGAGGGAAATGACTTGGGAAGCAGAAGAAGACCCGAAGTTCAGGTACCTGCATTTATTTTCATCTCCACAGGAGACTCAGGCAGAGACGTCATTGTCCTCAGGTATGTAGTGCTTTCCTTGATGTTTTCCTGGTTGTGTCTGGCCATGGTTTTAAATATTGTTATTGTAGCCCTGTGAGGCGATGTATTTTGGGTTGCTGTGATAGGATGGTAGTGCCATATTGCAGGGAAAACTCTGGCAAAATTTTTATAGAATCCCCAAGAACCTAACATTTGAGGACAAATGTTCCTAAGGGGGGAAGAATGTTACATCTCGAAAATTTCGGGTGCGAGTAGGCTAACGTGAGCTTAAGGTGATTATGAAATCTTTACGAGATTAAGGGAAGGATTAGATAGCTTAAAGTGTGCACCATAATATTTCAAAGTTGTAGGAATATGTGAAATTTAGTTTGTTGAAGGAAGTGAAATGTAGGTCGTGTTCGGAAAGTTTTTCGCTATAATTGAGCTAATATTAATCTGCTAATGTCTTGAGGGGCTACTATAGGGACTATTATATGGTTAATGAAGTGTTATGTAAGTGCCAAAAAGGTTCCACGAGGTTTGGAAGTCAAACGAATCAATGAGAGAAAGTTTCGGATAACTAGGAGTTATAGGACCACTTATACGGTCCGTATAACTTTATACGGTCTGTATAAGGGACGTCCGTATAACATGACATTTACAGAAAGGGACATTTTTATGGTGGTGTTATACGGTCCACTTAAACGGACCATATAATATTATACAGACCGTATAAATAGTCCGTATAGATCCATCGGGCAGATTTTTATTTTTTTGTATAAATAGATGACCCTTGTTCTTTTATTTCATTTTCCATACTTCCAAAAGTCTTGAGAGCTCCAAAACCCTTCTCCAAGTATATTCCACTCTAACCCAAGAGAAAACGAAGATCAAGAGGCAAGAATCAAGATACCCATGTGTTAGAAGTCTTGCTAGGGTTAGTAGACTACAAGAGATTCTTGGGTATTGGAGCTAGGGTTTTCATATAAGTTGATAGCTGCTTCAAAGCTCATTCTTATGATATAAAAGTTTAGTTTTCATGCTTATTTCATGATATTAAGAATGCTTAGTTGTTGAATAACTTGGATGAGGAAAGGAAGTCGAAAGTGAAGTCTAAATGTAGCTTTTATGATGTTTTTGAGTAGTAAGCTAACTTAAGTTATGATTCTTAGTATGATATGGTTATATTCTTGTTATAAAAGGTAATGATGATGATGAGGAAGCATTGTATGAAAATGTGCTAAGGTTTGATGTGAAGTTGTTAGTATATGTTAAATATGAGAATGAATTTTGAAGACTTAATGGAATGTGAGAACTTGAATATGATATTGTGGATGTTATTATGGTTATTTGGGAGTTGTTTTGTAATAAGGTGGAAGTTGACGAAATAGGGGAAATGCTGCCCAATTTTCATTAGATCATGAATTATTCTAGTTGCATCTAAGAGTATCATTGAGGCTTACCCATGGTATAAATCCTTCTAAATGTTGATTCTCCAAGCTTCGATGGGGAACGTTAAGTGACGACGAGTTATGTAAGGATAATCCTTCTTTCATTAACGCATGATTCCATTGCTATATACCTTCTCATGAGTTCCAAAATGTGTTCCAAATGAATCCATCCCTAGAATTACTAAAACTCATGATTCTCGATATTTTCACGATGTTATTGCTTCCTTTATATGATAGTTGATCCTTTAAGCAAAGAAGTGACGAAAACGATGATGATGATGTTGTTGACGATACTTAGGGACTAGTATGTATACGTGTATAAGTATGTATGGCTATTATGTAACACTGAGCTTCTATGGCTGGGTATGAAGTCTATCGCGCGCACACCAACACCGGCAGTTGAGTGGATGACAACGAGCCTTGGTAGGGCGTATGTATAACACCGAACCCTTATCGTAGTCGGGTAAGACACCGGACCTCTATGGTCGGGTATGATACTTATGAATGTATAGATGTACGAAATGGAAGTCTCCCACTAGGAAGAGGGTAAGTAAATATGATGAACGTCGCTAGAGGCATACACGGCTTTTTTCTTCCGTGACTCGTCTATCTTATGTTATTTCTTATGCTCCATTATGTTATTGATTATGCTTTAAATACTCAGTACATTATTCGTATTGATGTCGTTTTGTTTGTGGATGCTGCGTCATGCTGTCGCAGTGGGCCGGGGAACCCGATCCATAGATAACTTGTTCGAGAATTTGCGCCAGAGGAGCTCTTCATCGAATTTCTGAGAATTTGTATTATTCTTTTGTGTATACGTATAGGGGCGGGGTCTTGTCCCGTCTATGATGTTACATGCTCTCTTTAGTGGCTCGTAGACAGTTGTGTATAGCTAGATGTCCTTTGGCTTTGTCGGCTCATATTTTGTATATCATTTTGTTAGCCTCGTCGGCTTGCGTATATGGACATGGGCATTGTTGTTTATGATGATATAAATGTGTCGTTGCCCAATGAGATTAGTATTATTGATGTATGAAAATCATGAGTAGGCCATGTGCCTCACCTAGATGTGGATATGAATATACGATAAGAGGTGCCAGGTGGGTTAGCACCAGGTGCCGTCTCATGGCCCTCCGGTTGGGTCGTGACACCTCCCCTTAAGATTCATTCGTCCTCGAATGAGAATAATAGTCTAGAAAAGAATTCATTAAACCACAGGTTGCTTCAAACAAACACAACGATTCATCCATGAGTAATTTAAAACGCTAGCTCATACCTGCCATAAGGAACAAGTGGAGATATCTCTTCGTCATGTCCTTCTCTGCTTCCCAAGTAGCTTTCTCAGTATTATGGTTTTGCCACAACGCTTTAACCGATGCCACATCCTTCGTCCTCTACCTTCTAACTTCACGATCTAGAATCTGAACTGATTTTTCTTCATAGGTTAACCCTTCATTCATTTCAAACTCTTTATGGTTCAACACATGGGACGGATCAGGTTTGTACAACCTTAACATCGAAACGTGAAACACAGGGTGCACTATGGCCATATCGGAAGGCAACTTCAATTCATAAGCCACCGTCCCAATTTTCCTAACAATCTCGTGAGGGCCAATGAAACGGGGACTAAGTTTCCCCTTTTTACCAAACCGCATTACTCCCTTCATGGGTGATACTTTCAAGAACACCTTGTCACCGATAAAAAACTCTAGCTCACGCCGCCTCATATCGGTAAAGGACTTCTGTCAACTCTGAGCTTTCTTGAGCCATTGCACAATAAGATTAACCTTCTCAATTGTTTAGAACCAATCGAAC
>NW_026727794.1:0-30419 GCF_029784015.1 Lycium ferocissimum | reverse complement strand
GTGGAAAAGGTAAGATTCAATCCTCTTTTACATGTGTTATGGATGGTTTGGACGTGTTGTAGTATGTAGAAATGAATGAAATTCATGAAATTATGTGTGTTGGTGTGTGGTGATATATGGTTTTTGATAGACATGGCGAGTTGATTTTACCTAGTATCTTTGGTTGTTGTTGTTGTGAATTCTATGATGACAATGAAGGTTAATGATTCAAGGTGAAGTTGTAAACGTTTGTGGGCTGTTTTAGAAGCTAATGTGATTTTAATATGGTTTCTTGTATTTATGAGAATGATGTTGTTAACGTGTGGATTGTTGGTGTAGTTCATGAATTTGGAAGAAAGAAATGTGTTGTTGTTATTCCTATTGAAATTGGAAGGTTTCGGGTGGTGTTGCATATTGGTTGGGCTATTTTGAATATCATGTTGCATTGTTTTGTTCTTGAATCTTGTTTGAATGGTTTCGGATTAGTACTTGAACGTGTGATCATTGGTGTTGGTTTGATTGTATGCAGTTGATTTGGATGTAAATGAAATGTCGTCGAATTATATAGAAAGGAATTACTAACGTTGGAATACGTTTGAATTACTTGTTGATGTTGTTAGTATGGTTGTTGGTATTGTTGTTGATGATTTAGCTGAGTTGAATTCTCGGGGTTTGTTGAATTTATAGGGGAAATGCTGCCCGAATTTCTGTAAACAAAGTGATAGCTTGGGATTGAATTCCTAAGTACCTATGACTAATTCTTAGCCTCTAATGACGTTGACGTAGATCTTGGGAAGCCCGAGACTTAAGTTCGGATTAGCTTAGGAAGTAGACGAGGTATGTAAAGCTTACCCTTTCTTTCTTTTGGCATGTCCTAGATGTAAGTAAGATATGATATGATACGAGCCTTGGGGTAACTCTATTCATAAGATCCGAGCATGTCTACGATTCTTATTCACTTCTTGTTGTTAGCATTCCTAATATGGTCGGGCTATGGCCCTTGTGTCTTTTGTATGATTGGATAGTAAATGTTGGATAAAGAGTTTTTGTTCCTAAAGGATTCTATGTCGAATAAGGTCCCTAACTTTCATAGACGGGCTCGGATCGCTTCGATACGTTCGTAGAAGATTCCATAACGAGTAAAGTCTGTAACTTTCATAGGCGGGCTCGGATTGGTTTGATACTTGTCCGTGGTCCCCGAGACCTTCCTTTGTTTAGTTCTAACGACTTTTTGAAAGAACCTAACATGACTATCGCCTTAACCCTCGAGCGTCGATTGCTTACTTATCTATTGAGTGTGTAATGATGATTTATATGCATATGGTTACTCGCTACTCTGCTCGTGCATACTGTTGTTACATCTTTCGCCGAGTCCCGGGCCGGTTATGTCATCGTACGCACTATGCTATATTCTGGAGTATGATGTGTTATGGTTCACCGAGTCCCTCGCTAGAGGGCCGGGTACCATATATATATTCTGGTGTTATGATGTGTTATGGCGTTATGATGTGTTATGGTGTTATGATGTGTTATGGAGATATGTCGGGTTATGGAGATATGCAATATTCTGGAGTATGATGTGTTATGGCGCCAAAGACGGGGTGGCGACCATGTTCCGTTCGCCGAGTCCCATTATGGGCCGCATATGATATATGATATTGACATGCATGATTTGTGTTTCAAAAGTAAGCATTTTGGTATTCTGGATATTGTACTTATTTTTTTTGTACTTCTTGTTCCGTTTATGATCCTGTTTACTGTATTTCATGCTTTACATACTCAGTACCTATTTCGTACTGACCCCCTTTCTTCGGGGGCTGCGTTTCATGCCCGCAGGTACAGACACTCGTTTTGGTGATCCGCCAGCTTAGGATTCCTATTCAGCTATCTTGGAGCGCTCCCTTGCTCCGGAGCCTATATTTTGGTACAGACACTTTCGTTATTTATGTATATGTATATGTCTATTCGGGGGTACGGCGGGGCCCCCGTCCCGTCATATGATTCTCGTTGTTACTCTTAGAGGTCCGTAGACATATGTGTGGGTTGTGAATAGTTCCCCGTTCGGTTATGTCGCCGTGATTTATGCTTGGGGTCGTCCCATCCGCCGCGGGCACCTTTATCGCTTGCGTATGTACATGTATATATGCTTTGAGACGTTGTGTATATTATGTGCCTTGCCGCCCGCGCGGCATATATGCTTATATACGCGCGCTTGAGACGACGTCTGACCTTTGTATATGCATGAGTTGTTTGTATGCTGATTATGGTTAATAAGTGTGTGTACGAGTGTCCAGCTAGGGCACTAGTCACGGCCTACGGGGTTGGGTCGTGACACTTTCTCCTCTCCACTTTCTTTTTCTAAAGAAAACTTGTAGTCACATGTTTTTGCTAGTCTCACTTAGACAATTACCAAATCACAAGCAAAGTTTACAACATGAGTTCAATTATCAACCCATCTTTCAGGAATTCAGAGATACTGATGGTTCAAAAATAGTGCACACGGAGTCTCTAGGCACAAATCAGGCAAAGCTAAAACAAACCAAAAGTGACCAGTTTTGTAAGGCATTCACAGATTCTAAAAAGAATACAATCTCAAGCCTCAATCTGTTTCAACACCTTATGGAGCCAATGAAGGACATTGTCAACTACACGCATAGTTTTAGAGCTTAACCAAGTGAAAACACTTACACAGATTCCAATTGATCTCAAGTATAAACCTAATGAAAGAAACAGCAATTCCAGGCTGAGAACTACATCTAGATGATCATGGAGAAGTATTATTATAACAAAACACTTCCTCCAAAGAGAAAGGAACATAATTAAAGTATTTCCTATTAGCTTTTCTTAATTAGTCAAGTATATCAGTCCAAACAAGATTCAAAGAGGGTTTTAGACAATATCATAGAGGTTTAAAGGTGAGATCACACACTAGATGAAGCTGAGAGGAGCAGCCAGGCTAGACAATCAAGGGCAACTTCATTTTTTCCAAAAAAAATGCTTACAGTTTTCTTTTTCAAACTCTTGCAATCAATTTTCCAGAACAACAAGTTTACAGTCTTGACTTAGCATCTTTTCAATCATTTATTTGTAAAACAAGTTCTCAGATCCTAAGTGTAAAAAAAAAACAATCAATCAAGGGAGAGGTGAGGCAAGTAAACACACCAATGGTTTGAATAGTTCACATACAGATAGTCATAACAAAACTCTATGTAGGAGCATCCAAATAGTTCAAGTAATTCCAACTGGTTCAAGTGCAAGTTTCAGGTCTTAAATGGCATGGAGGAAATAGGATCATGTAAACAGAATCACCAAGCAAACAGGTAAAAGGAAAAGAACAAGGATATGAGCCACTCATGATTACTACCTCATTTTACCTTTTCTCAACCTATCAAATATTCTAAGTTAAACTAAATTCACAGAAGCTTTTCAACAAAATGATTGCATATTGAACTCAGTAAATGGATCATAAGGTCATCCAAACAAGTAAGGAGGAAAAGGTCAAGATATGAACCAAGCAAATACAATATTCGACTCTCCAAAATGTTCAACAGTTTCTTACTTTAAGTTCTCATGATCAATAGAACATCAGTCAAAGAAACAAGCTCACAGTATCCACAAATACAGAGCACTAATCAAGATTTTCAATTCACCTCATCCTATTTTTTTATAAGATTCAGGGATGAGAAGTAAGAGATACATTAACAATCCAAATTCAACCCAAGACTAAGCAGAGAATCAAACAGTCTTAAATCCAAAACAGGCTACAAGGACCAGTATTTAACATAGTACAAAAGAAACAGGTTTTGTGCCAAATTATGATTCAAATAGGACATGATTTACTTAGACTAAAAGAGACTTCACAGAATTGACAAGGCTCTTAAAACCTTGCAATTTTAAAGCCGATATGTGTTCCACAAACTCAACATAGACAAGGTTTTCTTGTTCAAATTCAGTTGGTTTTAAGAGATTCAAGGATGGAAATAAACAAAGTTACTCCTAGGATCCAAACCTACACTAGTGTCAAAAATCATCCAAACAATGTACAGATCTTTGAGGTTTCAAAAAAAATGCATTTTTTCAGACTCAAACTATTCCAAGAACTCACAAGACATCCTCCTAAGTTAACAAAGTGGGACAGCTCTACTAGTTCTAGGCAGTTTCAAGTAGGGACAAATAGGAAAGAATAATGATTCAACACTTCAAATTCAACAGCCTATTTTAAGTTGCATTGTAACATTTGGCAAAGTGTCACATAGAAGTATTTTTGACACAGAAATAGGTCTTATTCAGTTTTGGATTTTTAGATTCAGGAAAGGCAAGCAAACTGCAAGTTACAATATAGCATACCATCATGGTTTAAAATTTTAAAATCAAAATAGGCTCACTTCCTATAGCTTTTAGTTTTTAAAGGCCAGACTTGGCTAATAGCAGCCTCAATTTTGAAAAGACAAGTTCTGAGGAGTGCCAAATCATAAGTTGGAGCAAATAGTAACATTCAGAGACAACTACCATCTTGAATGGATCATAATGGTCCTCAAACAACATCCAGATGAATACAGTTTGGTCTAGATAGTTGGTTTCAAGGTAAGTTTCCATTTTGAGTCACATGATCAAATAATTTCTACAAACATTGTACCAAACTACAGAAAATTTTAAGGCAGGGGACTTAGAGGGTGTATGATCTCTACTCCAGGTCATGAAGATGCACTAGAAGCAAAACACAGCAGATTGTACAAGAAGGTTAAACAAGTTCATACCTTAAACTTATTTTTTAGGTAAAAAGGGGACAGAATTGCAATTCAGTGAAGTTCTGCACCTTTAAAGCCATTTTCAAGTTCTAATTTATGCAAATCTCAGATGAGGCAAGTATAAATTCCCCATAGACTGATGAAAACTCATTGTTAGGTAGACACAGACTTTAATCTTTAACCAACTTCTCATAACAACTCCCAGGTTTCAAAATCTTTATAAGAAAGACACTAAGTTCCATTTTTATTCTTATTAAACTACTCAAACAAGATAGCAGGTCCATTTAAAGCTATTCAGTTTTCATTTTTTAGAACAATATAAACACTTAAGCAGTTTTTCAAAACTTCAAATTAACAAAACTAGATTATGGTGATGACTTAAGATCATTTTCACAGAAGAAACTGTAAGTATACCAATCCAAATCAAATTATCAACCACTAGGCACTAGGGTATACCATTTTTTAGCAGTTTGACAACAAGGAAAGTAACAGATCATAAACATCAAACCAAAAAGCAATTTCAAGATTATTTGATCTTTTAAGCAACACTTCATTCAAGTTTTAAACAAACAGCTTCATGACTTATTTTTTAAGGAAAAAACTTACTAATTTAAAAAATCAGCATATCGAACAAGTATACCCTCTTAAGCAACTAACAGAGAATCATATCCAACTACATATGGGCAAAATAAAGCATAGAAACTGAAATAAACCATAGGATTAATTCCCAGATTTCAGAACAACTATGTCTTACCCAAAATCAAGCTAAGTACTCTTATCCTATCCAAAACAGTCTCCAAAATCACCACGGCTTCAAAACACAAAGCTAAAAAGAAAGCATGAAATTATAGTTTCAAATATAGATTATGGCCAACTAAATTTCTTATCCTAAACATCTAATTAGCTACCCTTGAAACAATCTTAAGAAAACCTTAGACCCTCATATTCAGTTGCTTCTATCTATTCTTCAAACTAGTAAGTTATAATATCATAACAAAATCTAACAGTTAGCTCATTCTATAACTTTGAATAATGAAACAAGCATAGAAATAACAATATTGAGTACTAGACTAAGCATTCATGGCATTTCAAATAACAAACAAGTTTAAAAAAAGCATAATCAAAACTGAAAATAGGAAAAAGGATTAGAATAGGATTTACCTCTTATTGGGGCAACCTAATAACCAAAATAGGATTGAATCTTCAAACTTCAAACAACTAAACCCTTTTGATCCTTAAAATCACCTTTTTTTTTATCTTTTACTTCATGTATATCTATATATATTGAATAGATATTCTTTTTTAAAAACTGTTTTTCATATATTTCTTCTATCTCTCTTATTTTTTTTTAGCCTATGCTTTTCTAAAATTCAAAAAAAGGTCCTCTTCCAATTCCTCAACTTGTTATTTATAGCCTTTTTCCAAATTAGGGAATCCTAGGACAAAATAGACACCTCATCCTAAGTTTTCCCCCCAAAAAATCTTTAAATTGTACCCTATAATAGACAATTCGAAAATTTTCATATAGGACAACAAAATACAACTCATTTGTACCCTAAAATCTATCCAGATAATCAAATAAAAATCTGAAAAAATAAAAAACGGTACAAAACAGCCTATATTCCAACGGTATAGTTGTACTAATTAGTACAATGGGATAAAATCCCCAATTCGTGTACCTTAATTTAGGAACTTGCTAGGAAATTTCCCCTAGGTTTGATTTTGTGGTGCTAAGGTGCACAAGATGGCCAAGGGTTCGTGACCCTGCCCATGGCAACCTTAACCCAATCAAACCCGAGTAACATCCTAGTTTTAGGGATTAATTTAGATAGCAAAACGAAAATTCGAAGGGAACTGAACCTGGAAACCATGAAAGCACATGGTTAAGGTCAAAACCCTCAAACAATAGCGAAAATAAGCCCAAAATTGCCATGAATCGAAGGTGCGAGCAAAACCCTAATGATGTCGCCTCCGTTGCCTGAAGATGGGAGGGGGAGACTGGTGGAGTAAAAATGAAGGCCCGGGGGGGGGAGGGGTGTGGAAGTTTATTTTAATAAACTTCCATTCCGCCCCTTTTTTTAAAAGATCCCCCCCTTTAAGTTTTTAAAATGATTAAGTTAACCCCCCCCCCCCCCCCCCCCCCCCCCACCACAAATTTAAATCAATTAAAGACCAAATATTATAAATACGCATATCATTAAATAAAATAATTGTTTAGACTAGTTAAATTTTAAAACGCGTAGATTCAAAATATTAGCTTTAAAACGAGCCTAATATTGACATACTTCCGAGTAACATTTAAAAATGTGAAAGATGCGGTAAAAAATGAGCCGTGATTCATACGTTGTTTTAATTAACAATTTTTTCGAATTAGACGGAGCGGGATACATATCTTCCTTTAAAATCATATTTGTGGGAATAAATAGCTCGTAATTTTTTATAATTGTCAATTTTTTATAATAATAAAAATAAAGTGTCAATTTTTCAATTTTTTTGGGATTTTTGAAATTTTAAAATTGAAAGGAAGTATCCTTACTCCGTCTCTGACTCGGAAAATTTGAAACTTAAAATACGCAGCTTTTGAGATGAAAATTAGGTGTCAACAATGACATCAAAATCTACCATTTTCAGCTCATGTAGATCAGCCATAGTATGACGGTCACAAATCACAACCATACAATTTTTATATACCCGACTAGCTATCACTGAGTCATCGATGGGTGTAGACACTTCAAAAGGTTTAATTGGCTCGGGTTTCACCCCAATACGATCGGCAATTTAAGGAGTAATATATGACAATGTAGAGCCTATATCAATCAATGCATACATATCATGAGAAGATACTGATAATATACCTTTGACCACATCGGGGGAAGACTCAAGATCCTGTCGCCCGGCCAGTGCATAAATACGGTACTGAGGACCACTCAAACTGGGCGCTCCTCCTCTGCCCCTACCACGACCCACTGGTGTCTGTGAGCTTTGCCCCAGAGGCCGTGCGGATGTTGAAGAACCAGCTGCTGATCCTGTAGGCTGAACCGCATCTCTACTACCTCGGAATGGACACTCACGCATAATATGGCCTGACTGGCCGCAAGCATAACAAACATCCAGACCTAATCGGCACTGTTCCCAATGTAGCTTACTGCACTGAGTACATCGTGGTAAAGGTGGTCTCACTGTGGCCTGAATCACCCTCGTACTGAGAACCCAAAGCTCTAACCCAGTCTGAAGCGAATAGGGCGATCAAATCTTTAGCCCGCAAATTATGGAGGTGCACTAGTTGCTGAATGTCCTGAGTGTCTAAAATACTGTTGCCTCTGACCTCCTCTAAGCTCACTAACAGGACCTGAGGATCTGGCCCTCTTGCTATAACCCCTATCATACTCACGCTCATTCCCCCGTTGTTGCTGCCGCTCTTCCAAATTCTGGGCATGGGCCTGGATGCGAGAAATATCCATACCATCCTGAAGTGAAGCCGTCAAACACTCATCCATCAAATGTGGCTCTAAACCATTCATAAACCGGTGAACGCGATCTCCCATATCGACTACCATGGCCGGAGCATACCTAGCCAAAGAATTGAAACAGAGGCTATACTCTAGGGCACCCATATTTCCCTGTCTAAGATTCAGGAACCTGTCAGCTCTAGCCCGTCGAACCTCTGGCGGCAAATAGTGTCGGAGGAAAGTATCTACATATTCTTGCCATACCGGTGAGGTGCGTTGTCTCCTCTAGAAGACACCTAAACGGTATACCAATGAACCGTAACATCCTGTAATCTATAGGAGGCCAACTCTACCGACTCAACATCCGAAGCATGTATTACCTGCAATGTTCTCAACATTCCATCTATGAAGCTCTGCGGGTCCTCATTCGATTTTGATCCGAAGAATTCTGGAGGGTTCAAACTAATAAAATCACGGGCTCTAGCAGTGACAGCTCTATCACCATGACCCGTACCTTGGCACTGGGCCTGAGCGATGACTAACTGAGTCAGCAAATGGATGGCCTCTTTCACCTCTTGGCTTGGGGCATCTGGTGGAGGAACTGGGGGTGCTGGTGCTAGAGCTGAGGCTCCTTTATGCTCCTCTGAAGCAGGTGGTGAGTGAGAGGACCGAGATGGAACCTCATTATGAGACTTACCTTCATTTATATCTGTCGGCGGTACCCGCTCAATTCCCCTGCCTGCCACTGTCTTTCCCTTTTGGGCTGCTATAGCTTTTCTCTTTACAGGCATCGCTGAAAACATAACACACAGTTAAGAAAAGGAAAATTCTTATATCATGGCTCTATTGCACGATCTATGATGAAGAAGAAGGTCATTCATTCTTAAATGCCCGCAGCCTCCTGTTTATAAGTGTGGTGCGCTTCATACCCATAAACAGGACTCTACTGGGCACGGCTCGTAGACACACCCTAGGACGAACTGCTCTGATACCACTTTTGCCGCGACCCAATCGAAGGGCCATGGTGGCCACCCGGAGCTAACCTATCGAGCACCTCTTAACATATTCTCATAATCACACCTAGGTGAGCCACATGGCTATCTCATAATTACCACGAACCAAAAAGGGCACAAGTTCCATCAAACATCGGTACATCTATATAAACATCGTTAACTATGCCCATATACACAAGCCGACAGGCTAACAAAAATGATATACAAAATATAGACCAACAAGGCTATGGGATATCTAGCTATACGCATTTGTCTACGAGCCTCTACGAAGAGTATGTAATGTCATAAGGACGGGACAGGACCCCTCCATGCCCACATATATACAAAAAAAGAATAATACCAGCTAATGTAGCTCTGGATCAAATGGAGCACTTCTATGTAATCACCGATGAAGTAGCCTAAAGGTCTGATCTGTCTCCCTATCTACCTGCGGGCATGAACGCAGCGTCCACAAACA
The DNA here is from genome assembly GCF_029784015.1 of Lycium ferocissimum. Classification (NCBI taxonomy): domain Eukaryota; kingdom Viridiplantae; phylum Streptophyta; class Magnoliopsida; order Solanales; family Solanaceae; genus Lycium; species Lycium ferocissimum. The sequence goes on along the minus strand of NW_026727794.1, from coordinate 20,773 downwards.
AAAGGACGTCAGTACGGATAATGTACTGAGTATGTAAGGTATGAATAGTAACATGATGAAAACATGAAGATAGCATAAGATAAGGAGTACAATTTATATCCCGAAGCATCTCTTAAGACGATTGTCATACATACTTAACCTTTTTCTGAAGAAAACATTTCATACGCATGCATATACAATACCATACCCAACCATATAGGTTCGGTGCCATCCATACACGGCCATAGCAAGGCTCGGTGTTGTCCATACCCAACTGCACTAGTGCGCGCGTAATAGATATCATACCCGGCCATAGCAAGGCTCGGTGTTGTCCATACCCAACTGCAGTGGTGTGCGCGCAATAGATATCATACCCGGCCATATAAGCTTGGTGTCACAAAATAACCCTATGCATATATGACATACATGAGTATCCAAAGGAACATTACAACTCTATCGGGGTGACATAAAGTCAGTAAACCCCCGATTTCTATTATGGAATCACCACCATCATCATCATCATTATCATCATCATTATCATTATCACTATGGAGAGATTTTATCATTAATGTCTCAAGAATCTTTGAAAGTCATGAGCTTCTAGCATTTTCTAGGAATAGGACATTGCAGATATCTTAGATGGATTCACAATAAGGAATTCATGCCTTTAAAAAGAAGGGTTAGCCTTACATACCTTTACGTCTTCTTAACTACTTAACGTTCTCCTCCAAAGTCCGCAAATCTACATTCAAGAGGATTCATACTAAGGTTAGGTCTCAAAGACACTCGTAAGTTCAAACTAGTATAATTAATGAGCTAACGAAATTTGGGCAGCACTTCCCCTATTTTATCAACTTCCATCATATCACAAAACAACTCCCAAACAAAAATAGCAACATCCACAATATCATAATCAAGAATTTATATTCAATTTAGTCTGGAATTGACCCAAAATCCCCTTTTTAAGTTCATCTCATAGTCATCTTCTTCACTTCAACACTTATGACTTCTCCACTTTAATTCTTTTCCTTTTCAAGGGTCAGTAAACCTTTGCATCCACTCAATAATGTAAATAATAGGGAGAACATGCCTTATAATAGAGGAACTTCACTCAACTCCTTTCAAGACCAAGTTTATCACAACTTTGAAGAAAAGCAAGAACAATCTTCTTCCATGGATTTTCTTTGGGTTTTGATGTTGATCTTCTCTCTTGATGATATGGAAAGGTTTGGAGTGTTAGGGAACCTTCAAGAACTCTCTATAACTCTCTAGAAGTGTGGGGAAATAAATGTGGGAGGTTGATTGGAAAAATGGGATCTTTTGGGATTTAAAAAGGTGACAAATTCGCCCCACCGCTCCGTGTTGTGGTGAGTATGCGGCCTAGCATACTGATTATGCGGCCGCATACTCCCTCCACAACATAAGGGTGGTGTTGGGCAGAAATATCACCCAAAATGGGGAGTTTGCTGCCAATATGCAGCCCAAAGATACTCAGTATGCTGGGCCGCATATTGCCAATTTCTCCTCGGTTTTGCGAAAATGTGCTCTTTTTGACCCGTTTGACTTCCAATCCTTATGGAACCTTCTTGGCACTTGTATAAAACTTCATTAACCATCTAAGGGGCCCTATAGCTCCCCCTCAAGGTAATGCTAAGCAATGTATAACTCAAATGATACGAAATCTTCCCAAAACATGACTCAATTCTTCCAATCTCTTAACAACTTACTTCCGCCGCTTCATATGACTCCAAAACCTTAAGTTACACACTTAAAGCTATCAATTACCCTCCTTAACCTTATAAGGGCTTTATGTCCACTTTAGGCTTACGTTAGTCTACTCATAATGCAACAACACAAAATCTCCAAGATGTAACATTCAACAATACATAATATTAACTATAAAGTAAATCCAGTCGAATAATGTCATAAAAGTGTATAGAATCAGCATATAAGGATGATATGCATAGATTCAACTCAATCAACATAAATTAATGCACAAGTCAGCACATGTGGATGATATGCACTTACAAGAGCATGATGAAATGTATGTATGTATGTAGACTCTTTACCACAATTGTCTCATTTAGTGCCTTCAAAGACTCTGCGTAGACCTAGTCCGGTTGGGGGTTGCGCGACCATCGACTCATGAGAGACAACTGAGTTGTCCATATGCTAGCACGGAAATCGTGCTAATAATCATCTCAATTTTCCCATCAGGACATAATCTCATCAGTCGACTCAAAATCAAATCTGATTGGGGCATAACTGTATAAACCATCACCAAAAGTAAGAATGAGTTACATAAACACATGAATCTAATGTGCACACAAACAACATATAAACAATGCATGAAAATAATCTCTGCAACTCAATTATGTTCATGAGATATCCGGAGTGATGTTCTAGCATGCACCCAACATAGCATGCTTAAAAATTCAATTACCAAATAAAGTAACTCAAAAGAATACACATAAAGGCTAGTACCCAACATAGCACCCGCTACCGACATAAGCGCTCGTCACCTCTCGTATTACCAACCAATTACATTGATTATTTAATTAGAGAAAACATTACCTCATCGGAGTCAAGTCTTAAATTACCTCAAAAGAAAGCTTCACAACTCCACAAATAGTCTTTCTTCACCTCAAGCCTTTGAAAGCTCCAAATCTAATGAAAGTGTACTATAGAGTATTAGATTAATCCAGAAACACCTATATTGACATGAAAAGAGTCATGTCAAAAACTTAAACCCGAACCCCCAGGTCAAAGTTGAAAATTTATTTCAAAATTAATTTACCCATACCCTAAGGGTTCTACATCTGAAATTTCAACTCAAAACACTCTCAAATTGACTTTTAAATCAATCAATTTCAACCGCTTAATTTAGGGCTAAAATCTGTTAATTCCCACTTCCAAATCACGGTTTAATCAATTAAATAAAGCGGGTAATCAAATGTAAATACCAAATCCAAGGTTAGAATCTTATCCCCAAGTCGAATGGTCAAATATCCCTCAAAAGTCGTCTTGGCCCGAGCTCAACAGATCCTTAAAATGAGTTTGAAATGATGAAACCCCCAAATGAAATCTTTTAACTGCCCCCGAAACTCACCCACGAACCTTTGACCGTGCCATTCGTACCCCCAAGTCATAAAACATAAAATGAACCTACGAGGAGTCTCAATAAGAAAAAAATGTTCTAAAACTCAATAAGACCGAATAAGTCGTTATATAAAATTTCTATTTCGTCATGTAATAGTACCATATCTCCTAATTGTGAAATTGATACTCATGAAATTTTTGTTATGATGCATAACTATTATTAATATAAGGATTCAATTTGTACCAAAAAAGAAAAAAGTGTTATAAATACACCTTATTGTAGATGTCCATTTAAATACACAATTTCCTGGATAAGCTTACAATCAAGCAGGTAGCTTGCAAGTAGCTCAAGCAGGTAGCTTGCCAGATGCTTCCTGAAAAGCCTTGCAGCAGCTTTCTCGGGCTTGCAATCAAGTAGGCATCTTTCAAGTAGCTCAAGCAGATAGCTTGCAAGTAGCTCAAGCAGGCAGCGTACCAGCAACTTCTGAAAAGCCTCGCAACAACTTCTTTTTCTCTATAAATAGAAAGTCAATTTAGTTCATTTGTATATGAGTTCAAAGTTGAATAATATATTAGTATCTTTCTATATACTTGTCTCTGGTGTATTTACTTTGTAGTCTTTATTTTATAATACGTTATCAGCACGAAACTTTTCCATATCAAGCAAATACTTTAAAAGCTTCGAAGGTATAGTCTTTCTTTTTCTTAATTAATGGCAAATTTTTCTAAACGTGAATTTTTTGCCCTTGATATATCGAGCAAAAGCTGCCTGTCTTGGGTACTTGATGCTAAAATTCATCTTGATGCGATGGGTCTGCAGCACCATCAAAGATAAAAAATCAGGCATTAAATCAAGATCGGGCCAAGGTAATGATATTCCTCTGCCATCACCTTGATGAGGGCTTAAATTGGAATATCTCACTATTAAAGATCCTCTTATGCTGTGGAATAATTTGAAAGATAGATATGACTACCTGAAGATAGTCATTCTTCCATAAGCACGTTTTGATTGGATCCATTTGAGGCTACAAGATTTTAAATTTATCTCTGAGCATAATTCTTCAATGTTTAAAATTATATCTCAGTTGAAATTATGTGGTTAAAATATCACTGATAATAATATGCTGGAGAAAACTTTCACCACTTTCCAAGCCTCGAATGTGCTCCCCCGCAAAGAAAAGATTGAGAGATGAGGTTCAAAACATATTCTGAACTAATTTCACATCTTCTTGTAGCCGAACAAAATAATGGGTTATTAATGAAAAATCATGAAAGCCGACCTACTGGTTCTAGTCCATTCCCTAAAGTGAATGAGACTAACTTTCACCGAGCGAAGCATGGAAAAGGTCATGCCCCAGCAGTGGTCATGACCGTGGTCGAGGGAAGAGCTATAATCATGATGATCGCCTTGAACCAAATAAATCCCTTCAAAAGAAGGATGAAAAGCATGAAGCGGTGCAAAGGAGAAACCCAGAAGATAAATTCCACAGATGTGGTGGTAAAGCGCATTGGGCACGAGCTTGTCGTATGCCAGGGCACCTGGTTGAGCTTTATCAAGCCTTCCTAAAAAGGGCAGAAAGAATGCTGAGACAAATTTTATTTCTGAAGATAATGATGACTTCATGCATTTGGATGTGGCTGATTACTTTGCGCTCCCAGAAATAGATCCTGTAACAAGAGATGAATCTGTAGAAACTTAAATGTTTTAATTCATGTTGTTTGTATTAGCTAGTATAATCAAGTTAATACTTAAAGATAAGTCATGTTTTGTTTTAGTAATCTAGTTTGTACGGTTACAAGTCTTGTAAATAAAGTGTAAATTATGTTTGGTAATAATATTTACTACAATGTTCACTTAGTGTATATTTTTTCATTTTGAAGAAAATACGGACATTCCTCAAATTTTGTTTGGATCAATGGTCAATCATGAAGATATTTGTGTGATTGATAGTGGAACAACGCACGCCATATTCAAAGATGAGAAATACTTTTCTCACTTGCTTAGAAAAAGGGCAAATGTTACTACAATTTCTGGTAATTCAAAATTGATTGAAGGCTCTGGAAAAGCTACTTTATTTCTGCCTAAGGGGACTAAACTTGTTATAGAAGATGCATTGTTCTCTTCTAAATCCCCAAGAAACTTGTTGAGTTTCAAAGATATCCACCGGAATAGGTATCATGTTGAGACATTAAATGAAATGAATGTTGAATATCTTGGCATTACCAAGAATGTCTCCGGCCAGAAATGTATTTTGGAGAAATTACGAACTTTGTCTTCTGGCCTGTATTATGCAAAGAATTAGTACAATTGAAGCACACTTTATCGTAAAACCAGAAGTTTACTGATTCAAGTACTTTTGTGCTTTGACATAACCGAATGGGTCATCCTGGATCAATAATGATGGGGCAAATCATTGAAAATTCAAATGGGCATCCACTCAAGAATCTTCAAAGGGGTGAATTTTCATGTGCTGCTTGTTGTCAAGGCAAATTGATAACCAGGCCATTGCCAATGAAAGTTGGTATTGAATCTCCTACCTTTCTAGAACGTATACATGGGGATATATGTGGACCTATTCACCCACCTTGTGGATCATTCAGATATTTTATGGTCCTAATAGACACATCTTCAGGATGGTCTCATGTGTGCCTCTTATTGTCTTGCAACCTGGCGTTTGTGAAATTATTGACACAAATAATACGCTTAAGGGCACAGTTCCCAGATTATCCACTAAGGTTGTACGCCTCGATAATGCTGGAGAATTTACATCTCAAGCTTTTGATGATTATTATTTATCAGTTGGGATAAAAGTTGAACATCATGTGGCTTATGTTCATACTCAAAATGGCCTTGCTGAGTTATTTATTAAGCGCCTGCAATTAATAGCAAGGCCACTACTTATGAAAATACTGTTGCCCATTACCATCTGGGGTCATGCTATCTTACATGCAACATCGCTTATTCATGTCAGACCAACTCATTATAATAAATACTCTTCGTCACAATTAGTATTTGACCATGAACCAAATATTGCTCATCTCCGAATCTTTGGTTGTGCTGTATATGTGCCGGTTGCACCACAACAAAGGCACTAAGATTGGCCCCAAAGAAGGTTAGGAATATATATTGGGAAGAGTCACCCTCTATTACCTTGAACCTTTGACGGGAGATTTATTCACTGCTCGATTTGTAGATTGTCGGTTTGATGAAACGAATTTCCCACAATTAGGGGGAGAGAAAAGGGAAATCAAAAGAGAAATTGCGTGAAAAGTTTCATCGCTCTCTCATTTTGATCCACATTCCCCTATTTGTGAAATGGAGGTCCAGAAAATCATCCATTTCCAGAAAATAGCAAATCAGATGCCAGATGTATTTAATGATTTGAAAAGGAAAACTAAGTCGCATATTCCTGCAGAGAATGCGCCTATCCGAATTGATGTCCCAAAAGGACACTCTACTAGTGCCATAGCTTCTGAATCCCATACACGCCTGAAGCTTGGAAGATCATTGGATTCCAAGGATAAAAATCCTAGAAAAAGAAGCTTTTTAAATGGCACTAGAAAAGAATCTCACGGCGAGATTCAAGATCTGATTAAGCCTGATATTCCTGAAGATATGAGTGAACCTGAGACTCAAGTGAGTAAAGAACTATCATTAAGTTCTACTGGTGATGGAATAAATTTGAATCGATAAAAAATCATGGTGTATAATATTTTCGCATATAATGTTGCATTAAACATTATGAAAGACAATGAGGATCATGAACCTCAATCTGTCAAAGAATGCTGACGAAGATGTGATTGGCCAAAATTGAAAAAGGCAGTTCAATCATAATTGAATTCACTTGCTAAACGTGAGGTTTTTGGACTAGTAGTCCAAATGCCTGGTGGTGTAAAACTAGTTGGCCATAAATGGGTCTTTTTGCGAAAAAGAAATAAGAGAAATGAAATTGTGAGATACAAGACACGCCTGGTTGCACAAGGATTCTCTCAAAGACCCCGTGTCGACTATGAAGAAACATATTTACTCGTTATGGATGCCATAACATTTTGATATCTCAACAGCTTAATTGTTCATGAAAACCTTGAAATACATCTAATGGATGTGGTTACAACTTATCTTTATGGCTCACTTGATAATGAAATTTATATGAAAATTCCAGAAGGATTTAATATGCCTGAAGCATTTAGTTTAAAGTCTCGGAGATGTATTCAATCAGATTACAAAGATCATTATATAGTTTAAAACAATCAGGGCGCATGGGGTACAATCGCCTTAGTGAGTACTTGATAAATAAATTTTATATAAATGATGCCATTTGTCCATGTGTTTTTATAAGAAAACAAAATCAGAGTTTGTTATACTTGCTATTTATGTTGATGACAAAAATCTCATTGGAACTCCAGAAGAGCTCCAAAAGGCAGTTGAATATTTAAAGAAAGAATTTTACATGGACAATGTGCATTCATTAAGTACTCCTATGGTTGTTCGCTCACTTGAACTGAGTAAAGATCCATTCCGACCTCAATAAGATAATGAAGAGCTACTTGGTCCTGAAATACCATATCTTAGTGCCATTGTTGCACATATGTATCTTACTAACGCTACAAGACCTGATATAACATTTTCTGTTAATTTGCTAGCAAGATATAGCTCTTCTCCTACACGGAGGCATTGGAACGGAATTTAGCATATATTGCGATATCTAAAAGATACTGTTGATATAGGTCTGTTTTATGCTAATAAAGGTAGTACAAACTTGTTAGTTATGCAGATGCAGGTTATTTATCTTATCCACATAAAGCTCGATCTCAAACAGGTTATTTGTTTACATGCGGAGGTACTGCTATATCATGGCGATCTACAAAGCAGTCCATTATTGCTACTTCTTCAAATCATGCTGTGATAATAGTTATCCATGAAGAAAATAGAGAGTGTGTTTGGTTGAGATCAGTGATACATCTCATCAGAGGAAGATGTGGCCTGAAGTGTGACACCAAAATACCCATAGTCTTATATGAAGACAATGCTGCATGCATAATCCAATTAAAGGGAGGATTCATAAAAGGAAACAGAACGAAATACATTTCACCAAAGTTATCTTTCACACATGATCTCCAGAAGAATGGTGATATTGATGTGCATCAAATTTGTTCAAGCGATAATCCTGCAGATTTATTCACTAAATCTTTGCCGACTTTAACTTTTAAAAAAATGGTAAACAAGATTGGAATGCGAAGACAGGCATCTGATTGTGGTCTTCATCAGGGGGAGTAAAGTATAAGCTGTACTCTTTTTTCCTTAATCACTATTTTGTCCCACTGAATTTTCCTGGTAATATTTCTAATGAGACAGCTTGTAATGCGTATAACTAGATGTGTACTCTTTTTCCTTCACTTGTATTTTTTTCACTGGATTTTTCTTACTAAGGTTTTAATGAGACACAAATCTATTAATGAACATCCAAGGGGAGTGTTATAAATACACTGTATTGTGGATGTCCATTTAAATACACAGTTTCATGGTTGAGCTTACAATCGAGCATGTAGCTTGCAAGTAGCTCAAGCAGGCAGGTTGTCAGCAGCTTCCTGAAAAGCCTTACAGCAGCTTCTTTTTCCTCTATAAATAGAAAGTCAATTCAATTCATTTATATATTAGTTCAAAGTTGAATAATATATTGGTCTCTCTCTCTCTATATTTGTCTCTGGTGTATTTACTTTATAGTCTTTATTTTAAAACAACAAAAAAGGAATAATTTGTTTTTGTAACACCCGAAATTGGTGATATAGTCAAAGTCATTAAAAAGAGAACCTAATACTCCCTCTGTTTCAATTTATGTGAACCTATTTTCTTTTTAGTTCGTGTCAAAATGAATGACCTCTTTCCTAATTTGAAAACAAATTCACTTTATGAATGATTTACATCCACACAAATATTCAAGACTTATTTTGAATTACAAGTTTTAAAAGTCTTCCCTCTTTTTTAAATGTCGTGTCCAGTCAAATAAGTTCATATAAATTAAAACGGAGAGAGTAGTGTTTAGGCCAAAGTCATAGATGGACCCCTGAACTTGTTTTGATTTTTCATTTAGACCCCTTAACTGAAACGTTGACCATCTGGACCCTCGAACATAAGATAAAATGTGTCATTTGAACCCCTCGTGCCAACTGGGCACACGCGTGCAGTATACTTGCAGTGACATGAAAAAATAGACCAATAAAAATAAGCTATGTCAACAAAAAAAATTAATTTTAAGAAAAATTAATTTTAAAATCTATTTAAATAATTAAAAAAAAAAAAAAACCCATCCTCTCCGATAGCCCACTTCGCCCGCCGCCATCGTTTCGGGCCGCCCATACCATCGCGCCGCCGCTTCAAAATCTATTTAAATAATTAAAAAAATGGTGCCATTTTTTGTGAGATTTGTTTAAATAGATTTTGAAATGGAACGGAGAAAGTGCGTGTGCGGGGTCGCGCGGGGGTCGTGGCTATCAGAGAGGATGAATTGGGTTTTTCAATTTTTTTTAATTATTTAAATAGATTTTAAAATTAATTTTTAATGATTAAAAATTTTTAAAAAAGAAAATTTTTGGTCTCTCACGCTTCCGTTTTGCGGTCACAGCTTGCACGCGTGTGTTGCCCAACGGCCCGGGGGTTCAAATAACACATTTTATCTTATATTCAAGGGTCCAGATGGTCAACATTTCAGTTAAGGGGTCTAAATAAAAAATCAGGACAAGTTCAGGGCCTATCTATGACTTTGGCCTAGTATTTACTTACATGGATCTTGAAAAAGCTACAGTATGTGATGGTAACATTTGTCAATGTTCGGATTATCCTGAAATCTTGTGTGGTTCATTGGTTTCCACGATGTGCTACCTTGGACCCCATCTCAACTTTCCAGGTCAAAACCCATGCTAAACCTATAATATCCCTTCTACTTGAATAAACCCTGCTTTCAACTCTCTCATCTTTCTTCTCTTACTCTAATAATCAATGGCTTCTCTCTCCAGATTTATTGGAAAAGATTGTAAATTGCAGTCACTTCACAGACCAAGTTATGGGTTTTCTCCTACAAGGAATCCCACCCATTTGAGTATGTACCACTTTTCTCTTACTTCTTTGCTGTTTTGTTGATTAATTTTGTTTATTGTCCTGTTTTCTGCTGTTTTATTTTTGCAACTGTTGAGTATTGATACCATTGTTTAGGAGTGATCCAATTGGCTAAGAGAATTTTGTTAAATGTCCTCATTTTAAGGTATAAGAAGTGGATTTGGTGGACATGAGACTGGAAGATATAATTTGTTCATTCAAAATAAACACCAAATTTCTCCAGTTCAATCCTCATTTATTGGAATCACTTCATCGCGGTAAGTGTTTGAATCAACTGCATTCTCAGTTCAACTGTAATATTCTTATGTTATACTTGATTTAGAAAAAAATCTAATTTATTTGGGCTGTCACTATCTTTAGTAATCCCAAAATATGTTGCGAGGCAGCGACGAATGTGTCTGGAGACTTACCTAGCAGTGGAATGAGCCAATATGAGAAAATAATTGAGACTTTGACCACACTTTTTCCTCTATGGGTATATCCAATTTTCTCCATTTTATAATAAATAGTACTATTACACCATTTTTGAAAGATTGCAAGTTTACAGCTACTTAACATTTGCAGGTTATATTGGGTACAATCATTGGCATCTATAAGCCTTCTGCGGTAAATTCAGTAGTTGTTCTTTGCACTTCCATTTATGATAAATGAAATGACTTAACTGAGAATGTTACAGGTCACTTGGTTGCAAACAGACCTCTTCACTCTGGGTTTGGGATTTCTAATGCTTTCAATGGGTTTGACACTAACATTTGAGGACTTTCGACGATGTTTAAGGAACCCATGGACTGTAAGTAGCATTATTATCCTACTATTATTTTAAACACACACCAGACACCAATGGTTGCTCTGTTTGCAGGTTGGTGTTGGATTTCTGGCTCAGTATTTCATTAAACCATTGTTAGGTTTCGCCATAGCAATGGTAGATTTTTCTTCTATTACTTCATTGGGGTTATTCATTTTGTCTACGGATGGTTTGAACTCGTAAGCAAATTGGCATAGTATGTTTCTCTTGAATGTTATTTCCAAAATGTGTACACTTGCATTCTAACTTAGTGGAAATCTTAGACTCGAGGGTAGTGAATGAAGATCAGCTCCATGATTGTCTTATGTGAGCCAAAAAAGGCATTAGAAAGGTAGAGTGGTCTGTGAGAAATATTTTGCTACCCTTATTATCTCGATATTGAGATGTAAGCATAATAGTTAAAAATAGAGAAACTTTATCAATAGTATATGTACCTCAACAGACTCAATACTGTTTGAGCATGTTGATGCTATTTTTCTCTCTGGTTGTTTCTGTGGTTCCTTAGCAAGACATGCTCTATACTCTTGATTCTGCTTTCTGATATTACTAATAATATTTGTTCTCTTCCTCCAATTGGTATGATGTGTAGGTTCTGAAGTTGTCCGCCCCACTTGCTACTGGTCTTATCTTGGTGTCATGCTGTCCTGGAGGCCAAGCATCTAATGTGGCAACATATATTTCAAAGGGGAATGTAGCCCTTTCTGTTCTTATGACTACGTAAGCAGAGATTATTCAATCTACTCTGTGGGAAGCTTTTTTATTCTCAATAAGCTTTGCTATGGTCATGCTAGCCATGCTTTGTTGACGTAGTGGCACTCATTGCCAAGATAAAAGTAAAGTATAACTAATTGAGTGCAATTTTCTGTGCTTAATAGAAGTCATGGTTACCCGTTACAAAAACAGATGCTAAATTACATCCTGTATTGCAAATAAATTTTCCTAGTTTCATGTTGGATTTGATGTGAACTAGTCCAATAATACTTGTTCATTTCCTTGTCTTATATCAGATGAAAAGGTGTAGGTGGCTACTACTTTTCTTTAAAAGGTTACCAAGTTGTGATAGCCTATACAGTGCACCTACACTTTGACTATTATTTATAAATTCCATTTAAATTAAATTTTCTTATATAAAGATGATCCACCTTTCTGATTTGCAGCTAAGTGCGGAGCCTAGTTTAAACCTAATTTTTTTTTTTTTTTTCAAAAAGACAAGCGACATGGTAAAATTAATTTGATCTGAAATTCATTTATCTGGAATATATCTAATTGTTGCTTTAGAGTGGTTTCTCCTTCCTAATGATAGGAAGCCATTAATTTAGGTTACAATTGTTTGAACACTTGAGAGAAACATTATCTGCCTTGTGCCATTATAATTAAATGAGAAACTATGTAAAAGGTCTATGCTCCTCTCAGGTTCTTTCTTTAGCTAATAAAGTGGTTATTCACTGTAAGCACCTGAATAGTTGCATGCTTATGAGGGAGACGGTATGTTTGAGATAAACACCTGACCAGATGATTGTTAGCCGATCATAAAACTTAGTGTTTTTCCCCAACATCTTTCTTCACTTTTAAGGATAGAGATCTGCAACACATGCTTAGCAAGAAAACGATTGTAACAAGGTTGTAGAAGAAAATGAATGACTGCATGTGAACTTGCAACCGCTATATTTTAGCTTCCTGGGTAATATATTTTAAGCCTCAGGATGATGGCTGTTAAGAAGAAAACAGACCTACGCTATCGCTCGGTGCAAAATTAAGTTCACCTTTACAAGAAATATGGATTTGCAAGAAAGCTGTGGACAACAAATAAGCTAATGACCAGAACCTTTTTTTAGAGAATTTGGGGCATAAGTGTTTCTATGGCATCATTGCAGGTGTTCAACTGTTGGAGCTATTTTGATGACACCTCTGCTTACTAAGCTTCTAGCTGGTCAGCTTGTCCCAGTTGATGCTGCCGTAAGTTGACCTTTGCTGACGTGTTCAATATTTGTTTCATTTATCAAAATGTTCTCATGTGAATTGCTTGACATATCAAAATTATCTTATAAATGTATGTTGTACCCTGGAGAATTCCTAAACTATGCCTTGCACAAGCACCAAAAATATCATACACCAAGCTAATTAAGTGTAACACTTAACCCGCATCAAAGTATGGCTGTTTAACAGTTAGATTCTTCCAAAGGAAGCTCATAGCCCTCTAACTTAGGTGATCAAAATTCTAAGTTTTGTGGTCTGCTGATAGACCTTCTAGTCAATCATCTTCTGTTTTCCTTTCAGGGTCTTGCTATCAGCACCTTTCAGGTTGTGCTTGTGCCAACAATTATTGGAGGTAACTGGATATTTAAATACTTTACCTTTTCTTGGATAGAGAAATACAACGAAAAAAATCTGTATTTATGCTGATCTTGCTTTCATAGAGCTTCAAATAAGATATGCTATATTAACTCAAGTTCACTTTGTATGGCAGTTCTATCAAATGAGTTCTTTCCTAAGTTTACCTCAAAAATCATCACCATTACACCTCTAATTGGAGTTATTTTGACCACCCTTCTTTGTGCAAGTCCGGTAAGCTTGAAAAAGTTGAAGGCATATTAATGATCTCTCTTTCTCTCACAGATACTACGCTAACTCACTTTCTATATCTTTTTCTCTGAAGATCGGGCAAGTTGCAGATGTGCTGAAAACTCAGGGAGCACAGTTACTTCTCCCAGTGGCGGCCTTGCATGCTGCAGCATTTTTTCTGGGTTACCGGATTTCTAGATTTTCATTTGGTGAATCGACATCCAGAACCATTTCCATAGAATGTGGAATGCAGGTAGTTATATTTTTGTACTTCTCAGCATACCAGTGAACAAATCTCTGTAGCCATTCTAATACCTGTCTTGTCTTTGCTTTTCGTTTGCTTCATGTAAGTCCACATATACTTCCCATACTATCTTCATTTCATCTGATTGAGCTCCATTCATCAGCACAATTAAGAAGAATTATCTGATGGGTGGCTGATAGTGAAAATGATAAATCATGCAAAACACTATCTAGTATTTCACTATTTCCAGAGGTGGAAAATTCTTTATCCTATTGAAGTATCATTAACTTGTGGTAGTTAGCAATATAAGATTCTAGTGCTGTTACTTCTTAAGAACCATCATTCCTTCTCTTAGTGGGGAAGGGGAAAAGGACACTTGAATGAACTTTATTGCAGAATGCTAATCATCTTTTACAGCTTGTTATTTTTGGTGAGCATATTGTTCCCAAAAATTGTTAAATATGCATAATAATTTGTGATATCAGTAATAATAAGGGCCATCATCTTTTTTGCCAGGTCATCCAATAGTTTTACAATTACATTAACAAAAGACATTTTGATGAACCTTAGACAATGCAAACTAGAGGGGAAACAATGTAACTCTTGTCTTTCGTGTGCACAGAGTTCTGCACTTGGATTTCTACTTGCCCAGAAGCATTTCACAAACCCTCTTGTTGCTGTACCTTCTGCTGTTAGTGTTGTCTGCATGGCGGTAGGTCTCTGTACCCATACATTTTCCATATACATGTATATACCCAACAATTCTTGTCTAATATACTCCTATTGTTATTCTTTTGGATGTTGTCTTCTCTCATCGTGACCATGTTTCACAGCTTGGTGGAAGTGCTCTAGCTGTGTACTGGAGGAACCAACCAATTCCTGTTGATGACAAGGATGATTTTAAGGAGTAGAGCCTCCGCTGCTGCTGCTCCTTTACATCATCATTAGTTTGTTAGATGAAGTTAAAAGCTCAATCTTGTCTGTCATGCAAAGGCATGGCTGGTAGTTGTTTGCATTTATTGGCTGCCTCTTTAATTGAAGCTAAATTTTGGACCTAAGAAAAGTTCTCCAGTTTAATTTGTTAGAAGCATTAGCAGAAAAGCGCCTTCCAAAATGTTTCAAATAAATTTGTATTGGGCAAGCAGTCCAGGGCATTGTAAGCCAGTTTTAGAAGGCTGCTTGTAATGCTTACCCCAATGTAACAACCCGACCCTGATTCTGCATGATTGTGATTAGAAGCGTTTTGAGACTACGTATGTTTGTACTAGTGGCACTTGGCCCGTGTTAAGTCCGGGCCCAAAACTAAGATTAAAAGTTACATTTGTAATTACTTATAATTATTTGTTTCGCTTTTTTATTTTTTATTTTTTATATTAAGTTATTGCAAAATTAGTTCTTCGGTCTTTGCAAACTTTTAAAAACAAAAGACTTGGGCCTCGTTTGGTTGGGAAACGACTTATCCCGGGATTAGTTATTCCACCCTCAATGTGGGATAAAATAAGGCTACAACCCCGGAATAACTAATTCCGGGATAAGTTATCCCAGATTTTTATTCCAAATAAACATGGGATAAGGAGGCAGTAAAATTTTATTCCGGGACTATTTTTGCCTATCCTTCACACCAAACGACCCTTTAATATTTAAATTGAACAAAAGTATTTAAAAATTGAACATAGATTTCTTTTGTCCTTACTTTAGACTTTCCTTTTACCTTCAAACATTTATATGACATAAAGTCTCTCATTTTTTGCTATGTTCAAATTTATTTAAATTTTAGATTTTGATAATTTCTTGAAATCCAACTTAGTTATAGCGTATGCGTGATTAACAACCACCAGTATGAACTATAACGTTTTCTTTCAAAAACAAGAAAAATAGTTTGGTTCTAGAGACATCAGTTATATGCTACATTTATTCTTTATTGAGATTTTGACGAGGTTACTTATAAAACAAAGATAACTTTTAAATAAAATTGTATACCTTACAATATCTGTAGATGTCAATTCATTTAAACTATACAAAGTATGTTGAAAATATGAAGAAAATTACTTATTTTTCTCAATATAATTAAACTTTCCTTTTACTTTCAAAAGTTATGTAATGAGAAAATGACATTTTTTCCTTTTGTTAGTTTAAGAGGAACATTATTTTATAAAATGTATATTTTGATTACTTTCTCAAATACAAATGAAGCTTCAATGCTGCATGATTCATTTAGCCATGTTTCACTATGCTAACAAACACTGCCTAACATTTTTTTACCCCCTTCCACGACCCCCCCCCCCCCCCCCCCCCCACCAACACAACAACAAAAAAAAAAAGACGATACTCAAAATCACAAAAAAAAACTGACTCCCTTTTATCACAAGTTGTTTGACATTACTACTGCTTGAAAATCTAAAAAATTATTTCATTAACTACATATTTTCAAAGATGTTCTCAACATTTTTAACTATCCATCAAGTTTGGATTGTAGTTTCTTTTTATGTAATTTTTAAAGTGTAAATTTATATTAAGAAATATATTTATGAAATCATACCACATAGTCAGAGGCGGAGGGAGGAAGGGTCAAGAGGGTTCATCCGAACCTCTTTCCGCGGAAAATTACACTGTTTATATTGATTAAAATTATTTTTTATGTATATATATTAGACGTTGAACCCCCTTTGGCTTCTTTGTGTGCTTACTTTTTCATAGGTAAACCCCTTAGTAAAAATCCTGGCTTCGCCACTGCGCGTAGTACGTCTGACACTATTTTTTTTTGTAGATGAATGGAGTATAAGCTACAACATACATTGTTCATTATGTTATCATTTTATAAACTATGTAATATTTAAGTACGCATGCATTTTAAAAAATAAAATATTTGAATATACCAAATAATATCCGAAAAAAGTTAATTTTGTTAAACATGAACGATATAGCTAATCAACGTACAAACCAACACACGATGATGAAAAGATTCAAATTTCAATATTGTTAACAAATAATTTAGATAAAAATAAACAAATTAGATAACAATATCTAATTCAAACGAAGATCAATTTTATTTGTTAAATTTTAAAGTTTCGCATTGGACAATTAAATTCAATTCTTGTGTGCAATACATGTTTAAATTAAGGTAACTGCAAATGTGGTGTATTTTCCCATTCAAGTTACACGTACTGACGTTTTTTTTTAATTGACATCATCACAGCTCACAATTTCTTATAAGTTTTTTCAAGAGGAGCTTGAAATTTCTAAATTTATCAAAATTGAGTGTGGCACCCTAAGTAATAAAGAAATATAGGAGTAAAAATGTGGCATATGAAAAAGTTAAAGTACATGTTACATCATCTTCAAAAAAGTTAGTCTAAGGGATTTTGTATTACTAAAAAAACTTGAAATTGCTTAATCTTTATATAACACCTTATAGTAGATGAAGTAATAAAAGACAAATATGGGGCAAATTTGGAAGAAGGAACCTCTTAGTTGGTAAGGCTTAGTTGTAATGTAACTAAAGTCCCCAACTAAGTACTACAAAAAAGTTGGATTGACCCTTATATAATATAGTAATGAAGTAATAAAAGACAAGTATGGGAGCAAATTTGGAAGAAGGAACCTCTTAGTTGGTAAGGCTTAGTTGTAATGTAACTAAAGTTCCCAACTAAGTACTACAAAAAGTTGGATTGACCTTTATATAATATAGTAAACAAACTTGGGACTTGTCAGGATGGTCGGGGTCCGAACCTGAGTGCTCGGGGGAGGGGGGTAGCGGGGGTGTGTGTTTCGACACTGTTGGAACTCAATTTGAATGTTTCTAAAATCTGGTACAGGTCCAGCCGCAAATGCTATAGTCGACTGCTTATGCGAAGGGGCTGTGCTACTAGGGGAACGCAAATGCAAAGGGTAGTCAGCATTTGCGACCCGGTAGGTGCAATGCCTGGTCCACAAATGTGATGATGATCCAGCCTACCGAGTGTTGCAATAGCAATGCTTTTTATACATTGGCGATGGGCGCCTGATTTAAGAGCATACAATAATGCTTTAAATGCCAGTTTTGGCAATTTTGGGAGAAAGTGAGTTTGTGGGGGGGGGGGGGGGGGTTTGCTTTTGGATTGATACAACCCATATCATTGTGGTACAACTAATCCTTTAAACCTTGGATGATTATATTCAATTATGATTTGATTTTAATCATGAGAACTAAGTGATTAAATTGTGTATTTTGACCCACTTTCTAAAATATGACGTAAACAGAAGCAAGATTGAAACTTGGTTGTAAATATGGAATTGTGAGCTTATGAGTAATTTGGTTTTATAATTTATTTTGGGGTTTGGTTAGTTTCACTGTAGTTGACTTTTTAGTTGATTTTCTATTGACTGTGACCAAGGTGTGACCTAAAAATATGAGGACTCCAACTCGTGTAATTGATATTGTTAATTGATAATTTGTGTAGATTGAGGCCGTTGTAGGTCGTATTAGAGGTGATTTGGTATTCCGGGTCTTGGAAGCTTGCTTGTTTCGAGGCAAGTGAGACTTCAACCTACAATTATTTGCTTTTCTAAAATCATGATTTGAAACTTGCATAATTGTTTTAAACCACCTAGTACAATAGCTGGACGAGCTAGAGCAGGACAACTTGTACATGAGGTGCAAGATGTCCCTATTCAGACAACGATTCCAAGTCTCACCATTAGGTTATCTGCAGACGTGGTGTGATTCCTTAGCGTTTTGGAGTCTTTTTCTCCTCGATCTACTGAGATACTAGTGCTACCAGTTGCCACTCAGGCACAAACGATAAGGGGTGATCAGACTCCAGCTTTTATACCTCATTAAGTAAGTGGAACAGGATCTTCTTTAGGTATTGATGATGACACTTTGAAGAAGATTGAGCCTTTTATGATGTTTTTTTTTTCCCTCTAGAGTTAACACAATGTCACGACCCAACCAGAGGGCCATGACGGGTACCCAGAGCTAGCCTACCGAGCACCACTCATCATACTCATCATCATATTCAACGTAGATCAACACAATTCTCAAACATGCTTACCATGAAATGATCTTCAATCCCTCCTTTTTATATACATATATGTACAATGTATAAGCCCATGAGGCTACAAAATGATATACAGTCATGCACCAAAGAGATCATAAGATATCTACTACCCACATATGTATCTACGAGCCTCTAACTGGAGTACTGAAATCATAAGGACGGGACAGGACCCCGTCATGCCCCAAATATGTGCACAAAAGAATATACCAATAGGCGGCAACTCCGGAGTAGTGGAGTGCTCCTGAATATCTGCGATAAAGCTCCTAGTGTACGTGCTGCTCTCTTGTCTACTGCTCGGCATGAACGCAAATGGGTCCGTAAAATAAAGGACGTCGGTACGAACAATGTACTGATGTAAGGCATGTATAACAACAGAATAAAAAAATAAGAGAGCGTAAGATGCAGAGATAACTCAGAATCGATTGCCTCTTAAGGCGGATACCATGCATGCCAACTTTTACTTTTAAAACTACATCATAACACACACACACACACACACACACACACACACACACACACACACACATATATATATATATATATATATATATATATATATATATATATATATATATATATATAAGTAAGTCATTCGAGTCATATATCATCATTAGCCTACTTCCGGGTATCCCGCGTCCGGGATAGTCAACGCCGCCCACTAGTGGTGACTGCCCAGCCAATTAGGCTCGATGTAATAAGATCGGTGACCTCCGATTGTAGTATGGAACATTCATTATCACTATGTCTCACCATTAAGGAACTAATATCATGAGGTGAGACTACAACAAGAAATAACATCAATGAATTTATGAAATAAGACTGTCAATGTTATATCCCGTATTTTGTACGTTGGGACAATCCGAGCTAATCATGATAAGTTAAGGACAAAACTATTACGGGATACGAGGTAGAGATTTTTAACCTCCGATATTGTTTGAAGGCATAAGTTGCTTATGATTTTATTGGTATGGAATATTAAGAAAAATTTGGGGTTAAAAGTGAATTATGAAAAGTTGACAAATCATGAAACATAAGGCCAATGTGGCCGTGCAATAGGTGTGGGCCATGGGCCACATGGATGCATTATATAAGTAGCTAAAAGATGACAAATTAATCATCTTCATCATATTCACCCCTTAGAAAATTCAAGAAACTTGGAGAAAAACCAAAGGAACCATTCGGCCATGAACCAGCCGAAAGTTGAAGCCCTCAAGTAGTGATCAAAAAAATATTTTCTTCTAGCAATTCAACCAATTGGAAGGTCCTCTATAACGTGGAATAGTTGTGGAAGCAAGTAAACCATTCGTTCTTGCAAATTGCAATTCTAGCCGTGGGAGAAGTTGAGTGGAAGAGGTAAGGTTTAATCTTCTCTTTTATATGTTATGGATGGTTTGTTCATGTTGTAGTATGTAGAAATGAATGAAATTCATGAAATCATAAGTGTTGGTGCTTGGCCGTGTGGGTGCTATGTTGTGTAGGAGTGATGAACTAATGTTACTTAGTATTTTGGTTGTTGTTGTTATGTATTCTATGATGAGAATGAAGGTTTAATGGCTCAAGTGGAAGTTGTAGCCGTTTGTGGGCTATTGTAGAAGTTAATGTGATTTTAATATAGATTTTGTATTTTTTTGAAAATGATGTTGTTAACGTGTGGATTGTTGGTGTAGTTCATGAATTTGGAAGAAAGAAATGCGTTGTTGTTGTTCTTATTGCATTTGAAAGTTTTCGGGTGGAGTGGTGTAATGGTTGGGTTGTTTTGAATATTGTGCGGATTGTTTGAAGTGTTCTTGAGTCTTGTTTGAATGGTTTCGGATTAATAATTGAATGTGTGAGCATTGGTGTTGGCTTGATCGTATGTAGTTTATTCGAATGCAAATGAAATGTTGTCGAATTATGTAGAAAGGAATTATTAACGTTAGGATGCATTTTGA